>NW_025533463.1:35000-205000 GCF_020615455.1 Coregonus clupeaformis
ATGAAAATAATCAGGTAAATTATTTAACTCAGTAGAGATTTAGTGACATTTCACAATGTATTTTGCAGCCTTCAATTTGTGCTTTCAGTATTTTCTGTGGGGATCAACTTTTAACAGCGGTCACATTTGCTCCTGTTGACCCCAGTGACAGGGTCCCTGTTGACCCCAGTGACAGGCTCATGTTGACCCCAGTGACAGGCTCATGTTGACCCCAGTGACAGGCTCATGTTGACCCCAGTGACAGGCTCATGTTGACCCCAGTGACAGGCTCATGTTAACCCCAGTGACAGGGTCCCTGTGAGAAGTGTAAAATATGTCTAGAGAGAAGGCTTTGCTCTCCGCTGCAGAACTGACAGCAGTCCCATTCCCCCTCACAATGAAGGCTTTGAATAATCTCTCAAAACTAGCTGCGTCCCAAATGCACCCTATTCCCTATATTGTGCACTACGTTTGACCATGGGCCCTGGTCAAAAGCAGTGCACTTGATAGGGATTAGGGTGGCATTTGGGACACAATCCTAGTCTGATCCAAATAATCCCCTCTTTCCTCTTTTGTGTTTCCTCTCTTGACTGCTGGACTGGTGCGAACGCTCCCACAGATTTACACCATCTGGGGTATTTAGAGGCATGTTCTGGGGGTTTTGCTCTCTGTAGGAGTGGAGGGTAGGGTATTTTTGGAAGGAGGAAGGGTTGTCACACACATACACACACACACACACACACAGTAATAATCAGCGGAGCGTGTTGCTCCCCATAGGGCTCTGGTCAAAAGGGCACTGTGTAGAGAAAAGGATGCTATTTGGGACACATCCCTTGGGAAGCTCCAACACAATGTAGAGGCAGAAGGTTAAATGAGAAACTCTCCAGTTAACACTGTTCTACATCCCAAACGGCACTCTATTCCCTATATAGTGCACTACTTTTGACCAGGACCCGTAAGGCTCTGGTGAAAAGTAGTCTACTACTGTATGTAGGGAAGAGTGTGTTTCTCAGTTGGTAGAGTGTGGCGCTTGTAACGCCAGGGGTACTGGGTTCGATTCCCGGGACCACCCATACATATAAATGTATGCACGCATGACTGTAAGTCGCTTTAGATAAAAGTGTCTGCTAAATGGCATATATTACAGATGTAGGATCTTAATTTGAGCCAGTTTGCTATAGCAGGAAAATAATCCTGCAGCAACAGGAAATGTGAATTATAATGTGTATTTCTTAATTAATATTTATTTTTGTTGTAGAGGTTGATACATTTTACGTTAGGTCAAATCAAGTCTACATTTTACAGTGGAAATTACAAACTTTAGAACCCTTTTTAAACCTTGAATACGCTACAAGGTTGCATCTGTATAATAGGGTGCCATTCGGGAAGCACTTTGACTCTCCGGGCCAGCATGTATAGGAGCGAGACCTGCTGGGGTTTTAGTTTGAAATGGACAAAGGAAGTTTGAAGCCTCCTCTCACCCAGGAATGTCTCCACTGTTCCCAGGCAAAGCCTAGTTTTAGTGAGGGAGTCCCACAACTATGTAATATGACCTTCATCAATGAGTTATTCTGTTATTGTGAGTGGTTTATGTGTATCCTCCCACTGACACTCTCCCCTCTGCTCCAACATCTGTGGGATAATAAGAACTATCCCCGGTACACACCTCTTTTGTGCTTGTCTTGGAGGCTCTGATAATATTGATGTTTGGGCTTATTGTCTGGCTAACCGCTCACAGCTGTCCTGTGGTGCCGGCAGTGTTGGCAGTGGTGATTGGAAACTAAAAGTGATACACTGGAAAGATGTTGGAGGTCATAACATAGAAGGGTGGATGTTCTCTTTTAGATGGGAGAATTAAACCGCATTGATATGACTTAAAAAAAGGGAAATAAAATAGATTCTTCATTTTAAGATTCAATGGGTGTTCAACGTCTTAAAAAGGTCTTCATCTCTCCTCCAGCCAATCGACAGTTAGAGTTGCATCTTTTGGGGCTAGAATATTTAGAGAACACCTGTTATTAGACTGACGGCTTCAGGGAAACAGTAACGGCACTTCGTCCAAACAGTTAGGCCATTCCATCCGAGCAGGAAGAGCCACAAGGTCCTTAATTATAATGTTACAGATCAGACAACTGGGCCAGACCAGAGGGTAATGTGACAAATCAGACAACTGGGCCAGACCAGGGGGTAATGTGACCAATCAGACAGCTGGGACAGACCAGTGGGTAATGTGAAATATCAGACAACTGGGCCAGACCAGGGGGTAATGTGAAATATCAGACAACTGGGCCAGACCAGGGGGTAGTGAGAGATATCAGGGTGTGGCACCGACCTGGGTTCAAATACTATTTGAAATCTTTCAAATACTTGACTGTTTGCTCTAGTGTACTTGGAGTGCCAGGTGTCCAGGGTTTGCAGTTTTGGGACTACTCTATTGGTCCATTAAGCCAGGCAAGTTCAATAAAGCACAGATAAAGTAATTTTAAATGATTTCAAAATACTATTTGAACCCAGGTCTGGAATTGCATCTCAGAGCAAGGTGTGGTTGTTACGTGGATAAAGTGCTGCTTCTGAGAGTGGGGCAATAGGGGTCAGTTATACTCTGGGGGGCATCTGTACATTCCTCTGGGACACTAACATCTCCTGTTACCTAGTAAAGTCTGGGTCAGTGCCAAAAAATTAATCCCCTCCCTCTCCCTCTCTCTATCTCCCTCCCGCCCTCTCTCCCTTTCGCTAACCCTCCCTCCCTCCCTCCCTCCCTCCCTCCCTCCCTCCCTCCCTCCCTCCCTCCCTCCCTCCCTCCCTCCCTCCCATGTCTATAGTTATTAGGGTCAAACTTGTCAAAAAATTTTTGTGATAAAGCCTTGTGTCCAGAGCTCAGGAAAGTAGCCTACCCCCATCACTAGGTTAAACAGCTTGAGAATAGCCTCTCTCAGCTTAGGACTGCTGTGTTTCAGCATCTCTGTTAGAATGCTGTCTGGCCAACAGGCTTTACCGCTCTTGGACGACCTTTATTTTAATCATCAGTTTAGACAGTGTAATAGGATTGTCCAGCAGGTTTTGTTGGTCTGTTACTGTTCATTCTAATTATGTTAATTGTTCTATTACTGATGTTTGGGTGGAGATTTCAAAATGCTGTTTCCAGATATTCCCATCTTTGATTGGGAGGTCCTTTTTTTTTAACAGTGTTATCAATTTCCCTCCATAATTCCCTAAATTCATTTTGATTAATTGCTTCCTCTGTTTTGTCAAGCAAATGTTTTCCTTATTGTCTCCTGGTTTACAGGGTCTCTGTGTTCTTGGTATATGAGACGTGTCTCCTGGTTTACAGGGTCTCTGTGTTCTTGGTATATGAGACGTGTCTCCTGGTTTACAGGGTCTCTGTGTTCTTGGTATATGAGACGTGTCTCCTGGTTTACAGGGTCTCTGTGTTCTTGGTATATGAGACGTGTCTCCTGGTTTACAGGGTCTCTGTGTTCTTGGTATATGAGACGTGTCTCCTGGTTTACAGGGTCTCTGTGTTCTTGGTATATGAGACGTGTCTCCTGGTTTACAGGGTCTCTGTGTTCTTGGTATATGAGACGTGTCTCCTGGTTTACAGGGTCTCTGTGTTCTTGGTATATGAGACGTGTCTCCTGGTTTACAGGGTCTCTGTGTTCTTGGTATATGAGACGTGTCTCCTGGTTTACAGGGTCTCTGTGTTCTTAGGGCCTGTTGGTATATGAGACCTGTCTCCTGGTTTACAGGGTCTCTGTGTTCTTAGGACCTGTTGGTATATGAGACATGTCTCCTGGTTTACAGGGTCTCTGTGTTCTTGGTATATGAGACCTGTCTCCTGGTTTACAGGGTCTATGTGTTCTTAGGGCCTGTTGGTATATGAGACGTGTCTCCTGGTTTACAGGGTCTCTGTGTTCTTGGTATATGAGACGTGTCTCCTGGTTTACAGGGTCTCTGTGTTCTTAGGGCCTGTTGGTATATGAGACATGTGTCCTGGTTTACAGGGTCTCTGTGTTCTTAGGGCCTGTTGGTAAATGAGACGTGTCTCCTGGTTTACAGGGCCTCTGTGTTTTTGGTACTTTTGGTAGTTTTTTCGGTCCTTCTTTAAATGACGTTCAGCTTATAAAGGATTCATAAAGCCTTCATAATGCCTTCCAAACACTACATAAATGTGCTACAAAGCATCTATAACAGTATGTTATGCTTTATAAACGGTTCATAAATGTGGCATAACTGTGTGACATAATCACCAATGTCAAATGTGACGTCACCCACAATGTCGAATATGACATAACCTTCAGCTTCTGTAGCGCTCTCTCTGTAGGTCTGATGACCTCTTCCTTCAGTTCCTGTATCTCTCTGTAGGTCTGATGACCTCTTCCTTCAGTTCCTGTATCTCTCTCTGTAGGTCTGATGACTTCTTCCTTCAGCTCCTGTATCTCTCTGTAGGTCTGATGACCTCTTCCTTCAGTTCCTGTATCTCTCTGTAGGTCTGATGACTTCTTCCTTCAGTTCCTGTATCTCTCTGTAGGTCTGATTACCTCTTCCTTCAGTTCCTGTATCTCTCTGTAGGTCTGATGACTTCTTCCTTCAGTTCCTGTATCTCTCTGTAGGTCTGATGACCTCTTCCTTCAGTTCCTGTATCTCTCTGTAGGTCTGATGACTTCTTCCTTCAGTTCCTGTATCTCTCTCTGTAGGTCTGATGACTTCTTCCTTCAGCTCCTGTATCTCTCTCTGTAGGTCTGATGACCTCTTCCTTCAGTTCCTGTATCTCTCTCTGTATGTCTGATGACCTCTTCCTTCAGTTCCTGTATCTCTCTCTGTAGGTCTGATGACTTCTTCCTTCAGTTCCTGTATCTCTCTCTGTAGGTCTGATGACTTCTTCCTTCAGCTCCTGTATCTCTCTGTAGCTCTGATGACCTCTTCCTTCAGTTCCTGTATCTCTCTCTGTAGGTCTGATGACTTCTTCCTTCAGTTCCTGTATCTCTCTGTAGGTCTGATGACCTCTTCCTTCAGTTCCTGTATATCTCTCTGTAGGTCTGATGACCTCTTCCTTCAGTTCCTGTATCTCTCTCTGTAGGTCTGATGACTTCTTCCTTCAGTTCCTGTATCTCTCTGTAGGTCTGATGACTTCTTCCTTCAGTTCCTGTATCTCTCTGTAGGTCTGATGACTTCTTCCTTCAGCTCCTGTATCTCTCTCTGTAGGTCTGATGACCTCTTCCTTCAGTTCCTGTATCTCTCTGTAGGTCTGATGACCTCTTCCTTCAGTTCCTGTATCTCTCTGTAGGTCTGATGACTTCTTCCTTCAGTTCCTGTATCTCTCTGTAGGTCTGATGACCTCTTCCTTCAGTTCCTGTATCTCTCTCTGTAGGTCTGATGACCTCTTCCTTCAGTTCCTGTATCTCTCTCTGTAGGTCTGATGACTTCTTCCTTCAGTTCCTGTAGATCTCCCTGTAGGTATTGCAGGTGGCTGTGGTCCGATAGTGGTGGTCATCATCTCTCTCAGGTCCATTCTGAGGGCCTGGTTGTCGTCCTCCAGTTCTCTCGTGGCTGACTGTAGCTCCCTGATCTCACTGTGCTGCTGTTTCACCTGATTCAACAGGCTGGTCTCCTATTCTGTCAGCTGTTGACTGGTCAAGGATTTCTCTCTGAACTCAGCAAAGTCTCTTTCGAGAAAAGATAGAAGAGAGATTTGACGTTGGAGGAGAGTCTTGGAGAGACGGGGCTTCTGTCAGGGCTTGGAGGGTGTCGTCTTCTCATGGATTTTGGTCTATGGAGAGGCTTCTTGCTTCTTTGCTTCTTCTCTTAGGGACTGGAAGTCTTCCTGAAACTTCCTCAGGCTGCTTTCTGGATTTCCACCTGGCTACCCCTGCAGATTTACAGCTGGGGGCTGAGGGGGGTCTGTAGCAAGCGGCAACAGTGAGAGACTTATTTCTGGAAAGGTGGATTTTTAGAAGTAGAAGCTCAAACTGTTTGGGCACAGACCTGGATAGTGTGATAGAGCTCTGCAGGCTATCTCTACAGTAGATTACAACTCCGCCCCCTTTGGCAGTTCTATCTAGACGGAAAATGTTGTAGCTGGGGATGGAAATGTCTGCATTTTTGGTGGCCTTCCTAAGCCAGGATTCAGACACTGCTAGAACATCAGGGTTGGCGGAGTGTGCTAACACAGTGAATAACTCAAACTTTGGGAGGAGGCTTCCGATGTTAACATGCAAGAAACCAAGGCTTTTACGGTTACAGAAGTCAACAAATTATAGCGCCTGGGGAGTAGGAGTGATACTGGGGGCTACAGGGCCTGGGTTAACCTCTACATCACCAGAGGAACAGAGGAGGAATAGAATAAGGATACGGCTAAAGGCTTTAAGAACTGGTCTTCTAGTGCGTTGGGTACAGAGAATAAAAGGGGCAGATTTCCGGGCGTTGTAGAATAGATTCAGGGCATTATGTACAGACAAGGATATGGAAGGATATGAGTACAGTGGAGGTAAACCTAAGCGTTGGGTAACGATGAAAGAGATAGCATCACTGGAGGCACCGATTGAGCCGGTCTCCGTGTGTATGGGGGGTGGGACAAAGGAGCTATCTGAGGTAGGTTGAGCTGGACTGGGGGCTCTACAGTGAAATAGTACAATAAGAACTAACCAAAACAGCAATAGGTAAGGCATATTGACATGGGAGAGAGGCATAAAGCAATCACAGGTGTTAGTCGAGAGAGCTAAGACAACAGCTGGTAATGGCGACGAAAGTTTGGGCTGATGCTAAACAGATAAACAGGATGAGGTACCGTATAAAGGAACAGTCCAGCAGGCATCAGCTGTGTAGCTGAGTGATCATAAGGTCCAGTGAACAGCAATAGGTGAGTCCGGGAGCAGTTCGGTGGCTGCTACGACACAGGCGAGCAGGAGGCACGGCTGTTGATTGCGTGTGCTAGCTGGCCGGGGCTAGCAGATGGATCCTCGTGGTCGTCGCAACGGGAAGCCCGTTGAAACCACATCAGACGATTACATCGGCAGACCAGTCATGATGGATCGGCGGGGCTCCGTGTCAACACTAGGAGGTCCCATCCGGTTGACAGAGAGGTAGATAGCCGGGAGATGGGCCTGGCTCGAGGCTAGCTCCAGGCTAACTGGTGCTTGCTTCGGGACAGTGGTGATTAGCCAAAAACAACAACAACAGCCATTCGGTTGCAGCTAGCTAGTTGCGATGATCCAGTGTTAAGGTTCAGTGATTCCGGTAGAAAATCCGAGATGCTCTGGGTCGATAGCGCACTGTGCAGACTGTGCAGACTGGCCGATAATTGTCCAGGCTAGAGCTGGCTGGTAGGTAGTGCAGGCCACAGACAATGGTGAAGACAGCTAACGGTGGCCAATAGCAAGTAGCTAGTTAGCTGGCTAGTTAGCTGGCTAACTAGCTAGTTTCAGCCGGAGGTTCTAGATAAAATGGTATAAAGAAATAATAGAATCCGTTCCACATTGTATGAGTCGGGTTGCAGGAAAGTATATTTAGTTAAAGGATGGAAAGTGAGATTGAGAAATATATACGAAAAAGACAAAAAAAACTGGCTATTTACACGAGGACACTATAGAATACACGACCGCACTGTTACGCCATCTTGGTTTTGATCATGGTGAGGCAGAGGTAGTTTTCATTACTGTCCTCATTGATTGTTATCTTGTCTGCCTTTTCCAATACCAATCTTTCTATGTTTTGGGTATTTGGTGCACGGGGCAGTGTGCCAGGCTGAGGGGCTCTCAGAATGAAATAAGAGATTTGTTGTTGTCTTCTTCCCCTCCAGTATTGAGAAGTCTGCCACCAATGTCTCGGGTGACTCTTTCCTTACTTTACTTTAAAAGTTGTCCTTGGAAGAGCAGACATCTGTAGGGTACATAATCCCCATTTTGATTTTCTCTTGGTCATTTCTTTTCTTGCTCTTTTACAAGCTTTTACAGCTTTTTTCAGCTTTGTTTTTATTTTATTTTACAGATCAAGTATTTTTACTGCAACCACATCCCAAAGAACATCAGCATTTTCTCCTTCTACAAGCTGATTCTTCCCAAATCAAGTTTTCCTCAGTTATTTGATTGCCTTTTTCTCAGTCTCTCTCTGTGTCTCCCTCTCCCTCGCTCTCTCCTCTCTCTCCCCAGAGATGAAGATGGAGTCCACTCCCACCATGGACATGGACGCCCTGATGTCCCTCCTGTCCAACATGTCTTCAGAGAGCAGCTGTGCTCCTGTGGACAACACCGTGGAGAACATGGTGTTCGGAGGTTACTACATTCTGGTCTTCTTCCTGGCGCTCAATGGTAATGTTATGTTTTGTTGTGTTGTGCTATGTTGTGTTGTGTTGTGTTCGCTATATAGCCTACCTTGACAGAGATATCCTCTTCATCCACCCTAGTTGAAATATCCTCTTCATCCACCATAGTTGAGATATCCTAAGGAGCCACCGATGTTTAGCTTAAAGAATTGCAGTTATGATTGTGTTGCTAGCTGAGGAATGTAAGGATGTTTGAGTTCTAATAAATGAGATCAGTACAAGTCTTGTTCTTTCACCACAACAGGTAACACCTTGGCCCTCTGGATCTTCTCCCGGCAACGTGGCACATCCTCTCCCGCTAACGTCTTCCTGCTGCACCTGGCTGTGGCCGACCTCTCCTACGTCATAATCCTGCCGCTCCGCGCCACATACCACCTCACGGGGGGCCACTGGCCGTTCGGCGAGGTTCCGTGTCGAGTCGCCGGCTTCCTGTTCTATGTCAACATGTACGCAAGTCTCTACTTCCTGGCGTGCGTGGCTGGGGACCGCTACCTGGCCGTGGTGCACGCTGTGAGGTCACTGAAGGTCCGCCGTGCCCGTTACGCCCACATCATCAGCTTCTCCCTGTGGGCTCTGGTCACCGTCTCCATGGCGCCCCTGCTGGTCACCCGCCAGACTGCGGAGGTGGACGGGATGACTGTGTGTCTGCAGCTGTACAGGGAGAAAGCCTCCCGTAAGGCCCTCGTCTCTTTAGCCGTAGCCTTCACCCCTCCGTTCCTCTCCACACTGTCCTGCTACCTGCTCATTATCCACAGCCTGAGGAGAGGGTCCCGCCTGGAGCCCCAGCTGAAGCTACGAGCCCTGAGGACCATCGGCCTGGTCATGCTGATCTATGTGGTGTGCTTCCTGCCGTACCACGCCTCCAGAGCCACGTTCATCCTGGGGTACGCCCACCCAGATGTCTCCTGCCAGACCAGGCGAGGTCTGTCCTTGGCCAACCGCCTCACCTCCTCCCTCACCTGTCTGAACGGAGCCCTGGACCCCCTGGTATACCTGTTTGGGGCCGAGAAGTTCCGGGGAACGGTGAGGAGGCTGTTCTGTAGAGACAGGGCCGGGGGATCAGGGGCCACCAGCGCAGGAGAGCTGAAGGGAACACACGAGAGCTCTGTCAGCGCCAAGTCGGAGTTCTGAGGAGCAGGAGGTGGGACCATCTGAAATATGAACTCTGTCTGACTGACTTATTTTTAAGTCATTTTTTAAAGACATTTTTCTACCTGTTTTCACTCAAGCCTCTGCCATCCCAAGACCTCTTTTTATACTGCCGCTCCTATCTATATGGGACTGGAACTTTGTTCTGTACTGCCGCTCCTATCTATATGGGACTGGAACTTTGTTCTATACTGCCGCTCCTATCTATATGGGACTGGAACTTTGTTCTATACTGCCGCTCCTATCTATATGGGACTGGAACTTTGTTCTGTACTGCCGCTCCTATCTATATGGGACTGGAACTTTGTTCTATACTGCCGCTCCTATCTATATGGGACTGGAACATTGTTCTATACTGCCGCTCCTATCTATATGGGACTGGAACTTTGTTCTATACTGCCGCTCCTATCTATATGGGACTGGAACTTTGTTCTATACTGCCGCTCCTATCTATATGGGACTGGAACTTTGTTCTATACTGCCGCTCCTATCTATATGGGACTGGAACTTTGTTCTGTACTGCCGCTCCTATCTATATGGGACTGGAACTTTGTTCTATACTGCCGCTCCTATCTATATGGGACTGGAACATTGTTCTATACTGCCGCTCCTATCTATATGGGACTGGAACTTTGTTCTATACTGCCGCTCCTATCTATATGGGACTGGAACTTTGTTCTATACTGCCGCTCCTATCTATATGGGACTGGAACTTTGTTCTGTACTGCCGCTCCTATCTATATGGGACTGGAACTTTGTTCTATACTGCTGCTCCTATCTATATGGGACTGGAACTTTGTTCTATACTGCCGCTCCTATCTATATGGGACTGGAACTTTGTTCTATACTGCCGCTCCTATCTATATGGGACTGGAACTTTGTTCTGTACTGCCGCTCCTATCTATATGGGACTGGAACTTTGTTCTATACTGCCGCTCCTGTCTATATGGGACTGGAACTTTGTTCTGTACTGCCGCTCCTATCTATATGGGACTGGAACTTTGTTCTATACTGCCGCTCCTATCTATATGGGACTGGAACTTTGTTCTGTACTGCTGCTCCTATCTATATGGGACTGGAACTTTGTTCTATACTGCCGCTCCTATCTATATGGGACTGGAACATTGTTCTATACTGCCGCTCCTATCTATATGGGACTGGAACTTTGTTCTATACTGCCGCTCCTATCTATATGGGACTGGAACTTTGTTCTATACTGCCGCTCCTATCTATATGGGACTGGAACTTTGTTCTGTACTGCCGCTCCTATCTATATGGGACTGGAACTTTGTTCTATACTGCCGCTCCTGTCTATATGGGACTGGAACTTTGTTCTGTACTGCCGCTCCTATCTATATGGGACTGGAACTTTGTTCTGTACTGCCGCTCCTATCTATATGGGACTGGAACTTTGTTCTGTACTGCCGCTCCTATCTATATGGGACTGGAACTTTGTTCTGTACTGCCGCTCCTATCTATATGGGACTGGAACTTTGTTCTGTACTGCCGCTCCTATCTATATGGGACTGGAACTTTGTTCTGTACTGCCGCTCCTATCTATATGGGACTGGAACTTTGTTCTGTACTGCCGCTCCTATCTATATGGGACTGGAACTTTGTTCTGTACTGCCGCTCCTATCTATATGGGACTGGAACTTTGTTCTGTACTGCCGCTCCTATCTATATGGGACTGGAACTTTGTTCTGTACTGCCGCTCCTATCTATATGGGACTGGAACTTTGTTCTGTACTGCCGCTCCTATCTATATGGGACTGGAACTTTGTTCTGTACTGCCGCTCCTATCTATATGGGACTGGAACTTTGTTCTGTACTGCCGCTCCTATCTATATGGGACTGGAACTTTGTTCTGTACTGCCGCTCCTATCTATATGGGACTGGAACTTTGTTCTGTACTGCCGCTCCTATCTATATGGGACTGGAACATTGTTCTATACTGCCACTCCTATCTATATGGGACTGGAACTTTGTTCTTTGGGAAATCAATTATAGCTTGTTTCATCATCATGTCTCTTCAGTTGTAACTATTTTCAACCCTGCTAAAGTGCTGGTAAAGACCAAATCAATGGATGACATCCTAGTTGTAATTCTAATTGTACAGTATTTCACCTTTTTTAAGAGGGAATGCATACCTTTTGCTGCCACTCTTAGTAGATCTTGATCTGTTCATTCTTTTAAAATCTTGCTTAGTAATGCCTAATATGCTTTGGGCAAGTGTATGATTATGATAATACAATCTTATTCTCACTAATTAAAGTGTATTCAATGTTTCTGACCAAGTTAATTAATGTTACAATCAAATGTTTTTACTGTATATATTTTCTCATGTAATCCCAATTAACATTCCTTTGTCATCTTACACCAAATAATTTAGCCATTCATTTCAAAATGATATATAGGCTAAATCTCTTACCAACTTTCTAGCTAAATGTTATACAATGTTTGACACTGAAGTTTATTCATCACTGTCTTCAAATGTATGTGTTTGGACGTGAGTTTGCCAGCCTGTTTGTTTGCGAGCGACTGTTTCCTCAATGCATTGTAATTGCTATGCATCCTCACATAGCATTTGATATTGCAGAAAGGAAGCTATAGGGTTTAATACGATATCAAAGGGGCCCAGTCTGAGCAGTGACCAACTGTTCACACCTAAAATATCCAATGTTGGCCTTTTTCTTATTTGTACGTTTGACTGTATCTTCATTTTGGGACTGTAAATTAATAAATTGTTACATCTATGTTGTGTCTTTTTTTGTTCTATGTGCTTACACTCTGTACAGAGTAGACTGAGGTTATAGACTGTCTTAGTGGTTATTAAATAACACTCTGTACAGAGTAGACTGAGGTTATAGACTGTCTTAGTGGTTATTAAATAACACTGTACAGAGTAGACTGAGGTTATAGACTGTCTAAGTGGTTATTAAATAACACTGTACAGAGAAGACTGAGGTTATAGACTATCTGAGTGGTTATTAAATAACACTGTACAGAGTAGACTGAGGTTATAGACTATCTAAGTGGTTATTAAATAATACTGTACAGAGTAGACTGAGGTTATAGACTGTCTGAGTGGTTATTAAATAACACTGTACAGAGTAGACTGAGGTTATAGACTATCTAAGTGGTTATTAAATAATACTGTACAGAGTAGACTGAGGTTATAGACTGTCTAAGTGGTTATTAAATAATACTGTACAGAGTAGACTGAGGTTATAGACTGTCTTAGTGGTTATTAAATAACACTGTACAGAGTAGACTGAGGTTATAGACTGTCTAAGTGGTTATTAAATAATACTGTACAGAGTAGACTGAGGTTATAGACTGTCTAAGTGGTTATTAAATAACACTGTACAGAGTAGACTGAGGTTATAGACTGTCTTGGTGGTTATTAAATAACACTGTACAGAGTAGACTGAGGTTATAGACTGTCTTGGTGGTTATTAAATAACACTGTACAGAGTAGACTGAGGTTATAGACTGTCTTAGTGGCTATTAAATAACACTGTACAGAGTAGACTGAGGTTATTGTCTGTCTTATTGGTTATTAAATAACACTCTGTACAGTAGACTGAGGTTATAGACTGTCTTAGTGGCTATTAAATAACACTGTACAGAGTAGACTGAGGTTATTGTCTGTCTTATTGGTTATTAAATAACACTCTGTACAGTAGACTGAGGTTATAGACTGTCTAAGTGGTTATTAAATAACACTGTACAGAGTAGACTGAGGTTATAGACTGTCTAAGTGGTTATTAAATAATACTGTACAGAGTAGACTGAGGTTATAGACAGTCTTAGTGGTTATTAAATAACACTGTACAGAGTAGACTGAGGTTATAGACAGTCTTAGTGGTTATTAAATAACACTGTACAGAGTAAACTGGAGGTTATAGACTGTCTTAGTGGTTATTAAATAACACTGTACAGAGTAGACTGAGGTTATAGACTGTCTAAATGGTTATTAAATAATACTGTACAGAGTAGACTGAGGTTATAGACTATCTAAGTGGTTATTAAATAATACTGTACAGAGTAGACTGAGGTTATAGACTGTCTGAGTGGTTATTAAATAACACTGTACAGAGTAGACTGAGGTTATAGACTATCTAAGTGGTTATTAAATAATACTGTACAGAGTAGACTGAGGTTATAGACTGTCTGAGTGGTTATTAAATAACACTGTACAGAGTAGACTGTGGTTATAGACTATCTAAGTGGTTATTAAATAATACTGTACAGAGTAGACTGAGGTTATAGACTGTCTAAGTGGTTATTAAATAATACTGTACAGAGTAGACTGAGGTTATAGACTGTCTTAGTGGTTATTAAATAACACTCTGTACAGAGTAGACTGAGGTTATAGACTGTCTAAGTGGTTATTAAATAATACTGTACAGAGTAGACTGAGGTTATAGACTGTCTAAGTGGTTATTAAATAATACTGTACAGAGTAGACTGAGGTTATAGACTGTCTTGGTGGTTATTAAATAACACTGTACAGAGTAGACTGAGGTTATAGACTGTCTTGGTGGTTATTAAATAACACTGTACAGAGTAGACTGAGGTTATAGACTGTCTTAGTGGCTATTAAATAACACTGTACAGAGTAGACTGAGGTTATTGTCTGTCTTATTGGTTATTAAATAACACTCTGTACAGTAGACTGAGGTTATAGACTGTCTTAGCGGTTATTAAATAACACTGTACAGAGTAGACTGAGGTTATAGACAGTCTTAGTGGTTATTAAATAACACTGTACAGAGTAGACTGAGGTTATAGACAGTCTTAGTGGTTATTAAATAACACTGTACAGAGTAGACTGGAGGTTATAGACTGTCTAAGTGGTTATTAAATAACACTCTGTACAGAGCAGACTGAGGTTATAGACTGTCTTAGTGGTTATTAAATAACACTCTGTACAGTAGACTGAGGTTATAGACTGTCTTAGTGGTTATTAAATAACACTGTACAGAGTAGACTGAGGTTATAGACAGTCTTAGTGGTTATTAAATAACACTGTACAGAGTAAACTGGAGGTTATAGACTGTCTAAGTGGTTATTAAATAACTCTGTACAGTAGACTGAGGTTATAGACTGTCTTAGTGGTTATTAAATAACACTGTACAGAGTAGACTGGAGGTTATAGACTGTCTTAGTGGTTATTAAATAACACTCTGTACAGTAGACTGAGGTTATAGACTGTCTTAGTGGTTATTAAATAACACTCTGTACAGTAGACTGAGGTTATAGACTGTCTTAGTGGTTATTAAATAACACTCTGTACAGAGCAGACTGAGGTTATAGACTGTCTTGGTGGTTATTAAATAACACTGTACAGAGTAGACTGAGGTTATAGACTGTCTTAGTGGCTATTAAATAACACTGTACAGAGTAGACTGAGGTTATTGTCTGTCTTATTGGTTATTAAATAACACTCTGTACAGTAGACTGAGGTTATAGACTGTCTTAGTGGCTATTAAATAACACTGTACAGAGTAGACTGAGGTTATTGTCTGTCTTATTGGTTATTAAATAACACTATGTACAGTAGACTGAGGTTATAGACTGTCTAAGTGGTTATTAAATAACACTGTACAGAGTAGACTGAGGTTATAGACTGTCTAAGTGGTTATTAAATAATACTGTACAGAGTAGCCTGAGGTTATAGACAGTCTTAGTGGTTATTAAATAACACTGTACAGAGTAGACTGAGGTTATAGACAGTCTTAGTGGTTATTAAATAACACTGTACAGAGTAAACTGGAGGTTATAGACTGTCTTAGTGGTTATTAAATAACACTGTACAGAGTAGACTGAGGTTATAGACAGTCTTAGTGGTTATTAAATAACACTGTACAGAGTAAACTGGAGGTTATAGACTGTCTGAGTGGTTATTAAATAACACTGTACAGAGTAGACTGAGGTTATAGACTATCTAAGTGGTTATTAAATAATACTGTACAGAGTAGACTGAGGTTATAGACTGTCTGAGTGGTTATTAAATAACATTGTACAGAGTAGACTGTGGTTATAGACTATCTAAGTGGTTATTAAATAATACTGTACAGAGTAGACTGAGGTTATAGACTGTCTAAGTGGTTATTAAATAATACTGTACAGAGTAGACTGAGGTTATAGACTGTCTTAGTGGTTATTAAATAACACTCTGTACAGAGTAGACTGAGGTTATAGACTGTCTAAGTGGTTATTAAATAATACTGTACAGAGTAGACTGAGGTTATAGACTGTCTAAGTGGTTATTAAATAATACTGTACAGAGTAGACTGAGGTTATAGACTGTCTTGGTGGTTATTAAATAACACTCTGTACAGTAGACTGAGGTTATAGACTGTCTTAGTGGCTATTAAATAACACTGTACAGAGTAGACTGAGGTTATTGTCTGTCTTATTGGTTATTAAATAACACTATGTACAGTAGACTGAGGTTATAGACTGTCTAAGTGGTTATTAAATAACACTGTACAGAGTAGACTGAGGTTATAGACTGTCTAAGTGGTTATTAAATAATACTGTACAGAGTAGCCTGAGGTTATAGACAGTCTTAGTGGTTATTAAATAACACTGTACAGAGTAGACTGAGGTTATAGACAGTCTTAGTGGTTATTAAATAACACTGTACAGAGTAAACTGGAGGTTATAGACTGTCTTAGTGGTTATTAAATAACACTGTACAGAGTAGACTGAGGTTATAGACAGTCTTAGTGGTTATTAAATAACACTGTACAGAGTAAACTGGAGGTTATAGACTGTCTGAGTGGTTATTAAATAACACTGTACAGAGTAGACTGAGGTTATAGACTATCTAAGTGGTTATTAAATAATACTGTACAGAGTAGACTGAGGTTATAGACTGTCTGAGTGGTTATTAAATAACATTGTACAGAGTAGACTGTGGTTATAGACTATCTAAGTGGTTATTAAATAATACTGTACAGAGTAGACTGAGGTTATAGACTGTCTAAGTGGTTATTAAATAATACTGTACAGAGTAGACTGAGGTTATAGACTGTCTTAGTGGTTATTAAATAACACTCTGTACAGAGTAGACTGAGGTTATAGACTGTCTAAGTGGTTATTAAATAATACTGTACAGAGTAGACTGAGGTTATAGACTGTCTAAGTGGTTATTAAATAATACTGTACAGAGTAGACTGAGGTTATAGACTGTCTTGGTGGTTATTAAATAACACTGTGCAGAGTAGACTGAGGTTATAGACTGTCTTGGTTGTTATTAAATAACACTGTACAGAGTAGACTGAGGTTATAGACTGTCTTAGTGGCTATTAAATAACACTGTACAGAGTAGACTGAGGTTATTGTCTGTCTTATTGGTAATTAAATAACACTCTGTACAGTAGACTGAGGTTATAGACTGTCTTAGCGGTTATTAAATAACACTGTACAGAGTAGACTGAGGTTATAGACAGTCTTAGTGGTTATTAAATAACACTGTACAGAGTAGACTGAGGTTATAGACAGTCTTAGTGGTTATTAAATAACACTGTACAGAGTAGACTGGAGGTTATAGACTGTCTAAGTGGTTATTAAATAACACTCTGTACAGAGCAGACTGCGGTTATAGACTGTCTTAGTGGTTATTAAATAACACTCTGTACAGTAGACTGAGGTTATAGACTGTCTTAGTGGTTATTAAATAACACTGTACAGAGTAGACTGAGGTTATAGACAGTCTTAGTGGTTATTAAATAACACTGTACAGAGTAAACTGGAGGTTATAGACTGTCTAAGTGGTTATTAAATAACTCTGTACAGTAGACTGAGGTTATAGACTGTCTTAGTGGTTATTAAATAACACTGTACAGAGTAGACTGGAGGTTATAGACTGTCTTAGTGGTTATTAAATAACACTCTGTACAGTAGACTGAGGTTATAGACTGTCTTAGTGGTTATTAAATAACACTCTGTACAGTAGACTGAGGTTATAAACTGTCTTAGTGGTTATTAAATAACACTCTGTACAGAGCAGACTGAGGTTATAGACTGTCTTGGTGGTTATTAAATAACACTGTACAGAGTAGACTGAGGTTATAGACTGTCTTAGTGGCTATTAAATAACACTGTACAGAGTAGACTGAGGTTATTGTCTGTCTTATTGGTTATTAAATAACACTCTGTACAGTAGACTGAGGTTATAGACTGTCTTAGTGGCTATTAAATAACACTGTACAGAGTAGACTGAGGTTATTGTCTGTCTTATTGGTTATTAAATAACACTCTGTACAGTAGACTGAGGTTATAGACTGTCTAAGTGGTTATTAAATAACACTGTACAGAGTAGACTGAGGTTATAGACTGTCTAAGTGGATATTAAATAATACTGTACAGAGTAGACTGAGGTTATAGACAGTCTTAGTGGTTATTAAATAACACTGTACAGAGTAGACTGAGGTTATAGACAGTCTTAGTGGTTATTAAATAACACTGTACAGAGTAAACTGGAGGTTATAGACTGTCTTAGTGGTTATTAAATAACACTGTACAGAGTAGACTGAGGTTATAGACTGTCTAAGTGGTTATTAAATAATACTGTACAGAGTAGACTGAGGTTATAGACTATCTAAGTGGTTATTAAATAATACTGTACAGAGTAGACTGAGGTTATAGACTGTCTGAGTGGTTATTAAATAACACTGTACAGAGTAGACTGAGGTTATAGACTATCTAAGTGGTTATTAAATAATACTGTACAGAGTAGACTGAGGTTATAGACTGTCTGAGTGGTTATTAAATAACACTGTACAGAGTAGACTGTGGTTATAGACTATCTAAATGGTTATTAAATAATACTGTACAGAGTAGACTGAGGTTATAGACTGTCTTAGTGGCTATTAAATAACACTGTACAGAGTAGACTGAGGTTATAGACTGTCTTATTGGTTATTAAATAACACTCTGTACAGTAGACTGAGGTTATAGACTGTCTTAGCGGTTATTAAATAACACTGTACAGAGTAGACTGAGGTTATAGACAGTCTTAGTGGTTATTAAATGACACTGTACAGAGTAGACTAAGGTTATAGACAGTCTTAGTGGTTATTAAATAACACTGTACAGAGTAGACTGGAGGTTATAGACTGTCTAAGTGGTTATTAAATAACACTCTGTACAGAGCAGACTGAGGTTATAGACTGTCTTAGTGGTTATTAAATAACACTCTGTACAGTAGACTGAGGTTATAGACTGTCTTAGTGGTTATTAAATAACACTGTACAGAGTAGACTGAGGTTATAGACAGTCTTAGTGGTTATTAAATAACACTGTACAGAGTAAACTGGAGGTTATAGACTGTCTAAGTGGTTATTAAATAACTCTGTACAGTAGACTGAGGTTATAGACTGTCTTAGTGGTTATTAAATAACACTGTACAGAGTAGACTGGAGGTTATAGACTGTCTTAGTGGTTATTAAATAACACTCTGTACAGTAGACTGAGGTTATAGACTGTCTTAGTGGTTATTAAATAACACTCTGTACAGTAGACTGAGGTTATAGACTGTCTTAGTGGTTATTAAATAACACTCTGTACAGAGCAGACTGAGGTTATAGACTGTCTAAGTGGTTATTAAATAACACTCTGTACAGTAGACTGAGGTTATAGACTGTCTTAGTGGTTATTAAATAACACTGTACAGAGTAGACTGAGGTTATAGACTGTCTAAGTGGTTATTAAATAACACTGTACAGAGTAGACTGAGGTTATAGACTGTCTTAGTGGTTATTAAATAACACTGTACAGTAGACTGAGGTTATAGACTGTCTTAGTGGTTATTAAATAACACTCTGTACAGAGTAGACTGAGGTTATAGACTGTCTAAGTGGTTATTAAATAACACTGTACAGAGTAGACTGAGGTTATAGACTGTCTTAGTGGTTATTAAATAACACTCTGTACAGAGTAGACTGAGGTTATAGACTGTCTTAGTGGTTATTAAATAACACTGTACAGTAGACTGAGGTTATAGACTGTCTTAGTGGTTATTAAATAACACTGTACAGAGCAGACTGAGGTTATAGACTGTCTAAGTGGTTATTAAATAACACTATGTGCAGTAGACTTAGGTTATAGACCGTCTAAGTGGTTATTAAATAACACTTTACAGAGTAGACTGAGGTTATAGACTGTCTTAGTGGTTATTAAATAACTCTGTACAGTAGACTGAGGTTATAGACTGTCTAAGTGGTTATTAAATAACACTCTGTACAGTAGACTGAGGTTATAGACTGTCTTAGTAGTTATTAAATAACACTCTGTACTGTAGACTGAGGTTATAGACTGTCTAAGTGATTATTAAATAACACTCTGTACAGTAGACTGAGGCTATAGACTGTCTTAGTGGTTATTAAATAACACTCTGTACAGTAGACTGAGGTTATAGACTGTCTTAGTGGTTATTAAATAACACTCTGTACAGTAGACTGAGGTTATAGACTGTCTTAGTGGTTATTAAATAACACCCTGTACAGTAGACTGAGGCTATAGACTGTCTTAGTGGTTATTAAATAACACTCTGTACAGTAGACTGAGGTTATAGACTGTCTAAGTGGTTATTAAATAACACTCTGTACAGAGTAGACTGAGGTTATAGACTGTCTTAGTGGTTATTAAATAACACTCTGTACAGTAGACTGAGGTTATAGACTGTCTAAGTGGTTATTAAATAACACTGTACAGAGTAGACTGAGGTTATAGACTGTCTTAGTGGTTATTAAATAACACTCTGTACAGTAGACTGAGGTTATAGACTGTCTAAGTGGTTATTAAATAACACTGTACAGAGTAGACTGAGGTTATAGACTGTCTAAGTGGTTGTTAAATAACACTGTAGAGAGTAGACTGAGGTTATAGACTGTCTTAGTGGTTATTAAATAACACTCTGTACAGTAGACTGAGGTTATAGACTGTCTAAGTGGTTATTAAATAACACTGTACAGAGTAGACTGAGGTTATAGACTGTCTTAGTGGTTATTAAATAACACCCTGTACAGTAGACTGAGGATATAGACTGTCTTAGTGGTTATTAAATAACTATGTACAGTAGACTGAGGTTATAGACCGTCTAAGTGGTTATTAAATAACACTCTGTACAGAGTAGACTGAGGTTATAGACTGTCTTAGTTGTTATTAAATAACACTGTACAGAGTAGACTGAGGTTATAGACTGTCTTAGTGGTTATTAAATAACACTGTACAGAGTAGACTGGAGGTTATAGACTGTCTAAGTGGTTATTAAATAACACTGTACAGAGTAGACTGAGGTTATAGACTGTCTAAGTGGTTATTAAATAATACTGTACAGAGTAGACTGAGGTTATAGACTGTCTAAGTGGTTATTAAATAACACTGTACAGAGTAGACTGAGGTTATAGACTGTCTAAGTGGTTATTAAATAATACTGTACAGAGTAGACTGAGGTTATAGACTGTCTAAGTGGTTATTAAATAACACTGTACAGAGTAGACTGGAGGTTATAGACTGTCTAAGTGGTTATTAAATAATACTGTACAGAGTAGACTGAGGTTATAGACTGTCTAAGTGGTTATTAAATAACCCTGTACAGTAGACTGAGGTTATAGACTGTCTTAGTGGTTATTAAATAACACTCTGTACAGTAGACTGAGGTTATAGACTGTCTAAGTGGTTATTAAATAACACTGTACAGAGTAGACTGAGGTTATAGACTGTCTAAGTGGTTATTAAATAACACTGTACAGAGTAGACTGAGGTTATAGACTGTCTAAGTGGTTATTAAATAATACTGTACAGAGTAGACTGAGGTTATAGACTGTCTAAGTGGTTATTAAATAACACTCTGTACAGAGTAGACTGAGGTTATAGACTGTCTAAGTGGTTATTAAATAACACTGTACAGAGTAGACTGAGGTTATAGACTATCTAAGTGGTTATTAAATAACACTGTACAGAGTAGACTGAGGTTATAGACTGTCTAAGTGGTTATTAAATAATACTGTACAGAGTAGACTGAGGTTATAGACTGTCTAAGTGGTTATTAAATAACACTGTACAGAGTAGACTGGAGGTTATAGACTGTCTAATTGGTTATTAAATAATACTGTACAGAGTAGACTGAGGTTATAGACTGTCTAAGTGGTTATTAAATAACCCTGTACAGTAGACTGAGGTTATAGACTGTCTTAGTGGTTATTAAATAACACTCTGTACAGTAGACTGAGGTTATAGACTGTCTTAGTGGTTATTAAATAACACTGTACAGTAGACTGAGGTTATAGACTGTCTAAGTGGTTATTAAATAACACTGTACAGAGTAGACTGAGGTTATAGACTGTCTTAGTGGTTATTAAATAACACTCTGTACAGAGTAGACTGAGGTTATAGACTGTCTTAGTGGTTATTAAATAACACTGTACAGTAGACTGAGGTTATAGACTGTCTTAGTGGTTATTAAATAACACTGTACAGAGCAGACTGAGGTTATAGACTGTCTAAGTGGTTATTAAATAACACTATGTGCAGTAGACTTAGGTTATAGACCGTCTAAGTGGTTATTAAATAACACTTTACAGAGTAGACTGAGGTTATAGACTGTCTTAGTGGTTATTAAATAACTCTGTACAGTAGACTGAGGTTATAGACTGTCTAAGTGGTTATTAAATAACACTCTGTACAGTAGACTGAGGTTATAGACTGTCTTAGTGGTTATTAAATAACACTCTGTACTGTAGACTGAGGTTATAGACTGTCTAAGTGATTATTAAATAACACTCTGTACAGTAGACTGAGGCTATAGACTGTCTTAGTGGTTATTTAATAACACTCTGTACAGTAGACTGAGGTTATAGACTGTCTTAGTGGTTATTAAATAACACTCTGTACAGTAGACTGAGGTTATAGACTGTCTTAGTGGTTATTAAATAACACCCTGTACAGTAGACTGAGGCTATAGACTGTCTTAGTGGTTATTAAATAACACTCTGTACAGTAGACTGAGGTTATAGACTGTCTAAGTGGTTATTAAATAACACTCTGTACAGAGTAGACTGAGGTTATAGACTGTCTTAGTGGTTATTAAATAACACTCTGTACAGTAGACTGAGGTTATAGACTGTCTAAGTGGTTATTAAATAACACTGTACAGAGTAGACTGAGGTTATAGACTGTCTTAGTGGTTATTAAATAACACTCTGTACAGTAGACTGAGGTTATAGACTGTCTAAGTGGTTATTAAATAACACTGTACAGAGTAGACTGAGGTTATAGACTGTCTAAGTGGTTGTTAAATAACACTGTACAGAGTAGACTGAGGTTATAGACTGTCTTAGTGGTTATTAAATAACACTCTGTACAGTAGACTGAGGTTATAGACTGTCTAAGTGGTTATTAAATAACACTGTACAGAGTAGACTGAGGTTATAGACTGTCTTAGTGGTTATTAAATAACACCCTGTACAGTAGACTGAGGATATAGACTGTCTTAGTGGTTATTAAATAACTATGTACAGTAGACTGAGGTTATAGACCGTCTAAGTGGTTATTAAATAACACTCTGTACAGAGTAGACTGAGGTTATAGACTGTCTTAGTTGTTATTAAATAACACTGTACAGAGTAGACTGAGGTTATAGACTGTCTTAGTGGTTATTAAATAACACTGTACAGAGTAGACTGGAGGTTATAGACTGTCTAAGTGGTTATTAAATAACACTGTACAGAGTAGACTGAGGTTATAGACTGTCTAAGTGGTTATTAAATAATACTGTACAGAGTAGACTGAGGTTATAGACTGTCTAAGTGGTTATTAAATAACACTGTACAGAGTAGACTGAGGTTATAGACTGTCTAAGTGGTTATTAAATAATACTGTACAGAGTAGACTGAGGTTATAGACTGTCTAAGTGGTTATTAAATAACACTGTACAGAGTAGACTGGAGGTTATAGACTGTCTAAGTGGTTATTAAATAATACTGTACAGAGTAGACTGAGGTTATAGACTGTCTAAGTGGTTATTAAATAACCCTGTACAGTAGACTGAGGTTATAGACTGTCTTAGTGGTTATTAAATAACACTCTGTACAGTAGACTGAGGTTATAGACTGTCTAAGTGGTTATTAAATAACACTGTACAGAGTAGACTGAGGTTATAGACTGTCTAAGTGGTTATTAAATAACACTGTACAGAGTAGACTGAGGTTATAGACTGTCTAAGTGGTTATTAAATAATACTGTACAGAGTAGACTGAGGTTATAGACTGTCTAAGTGGTTATTAAATAACACTCTGTACAGAGTAGACTGAGGTTATAGACTGTCTAAGTGGTTATTAAATAACACTGTACAGAGTAGACTGAGGTTATAGACTATCTAAGTGGTTATTAAATAACACTGTACAGAGTAGACTGAGGTTATAGACTGTCTAAGTGGTTATTAAATAATACTGTACAGAGTAGACTGAGGTTATAGACTGTCTAAGTGGTTATTAAATAACACTGTACAGAGTAGACTGGAGGTTATAGACTGTCTAATTGGTTATTAAATAATACTGTACAGAGTAGACTGAGGTTATAGACTGTCTAAGTGGTTATTAAATAACCCTGTACAGTAGACTGAGGTTATAGACTGTCTTAGTGGTTATTAAATAACACTCTGTACAGTAGACTGAGGTTATAGACTGTCTTAGTGGTTATTAAATAACACTGTACAGTAGACTGAGGTTATAGACTGTCTAAGTGGTTATTAAATAACACTGTACAGAGTAGACTGAGGTTATAGACTGTCTTAGTGGTTATTAAATAACACTCTGTACAGAGTAGACTGAGGTTATAGACTGTCTTAGTGGTTATTAAATAACACTTTACAGAGTAGACTGAGGTTATAGACTGTCTTAGTGGTTATTAAATAACACTGTACAGAGCAGACTGAGGTTATAGACTGTCTTAGTGGTTATTAAATAACACTGTACAGAGTAGACTGGAGGTTATAGACTGTCTTAGTGGTTATTAAATAACACTCTGTACAGTAGACTGAGGTTATAGACTGTCTTAGTGGTTATTAAATAACACTGTACAGTAGACTGAGGTTATAGACTGTCTTAGTGGTTATTAAATAACACTGTACAGAGTAGACTGAGGTTATAGACTGTCTTAGTGGTTATTAAATAACTCTGTACAGTAGACTGAGGTTATAGACTGTCTTAGTGGTAATTAAATAACACTGTACAGAGTAGACTGAGGTTATAGACTGTCTTAGTGGTTATTAAATAACAGTCTGTACAGTAGACTGAGGTTATAGACTGTCTTAGTGGTTATTAAATAACACTGTACAGTAGACTGAGGTTATTGACTGTCTTAGTGGTTATTAAATAACACTGTACAGAGTAGACTGAGGTTATAGACTGTCTTAGTGGTTATTAAATAACAGTCTGTACAGTAGACTGAGGTTATAGACTGTCTAAGTGGTTATTAAATAACACTGTACAGAGTAGACTGAGGTTATAGACTGTCTTAGTGGTTATTAAATAACAGTCTGTACAGTAGACTGAGGTTATAGACTGTCTTAGTGGTTATTAAATAACACTGTACAGTAGACTGAGATGTCATATTAACGTGGCATAAGTCATGTAGAATCGCAAAAAACTTCATTTTTAAAAATTTTTAATCTCCGCCGTGGGGTGCCTCTAAAGCAAATATCTTAGGGCCCTGAAAAAGCTGAGTCCGGACCTGTAAACACTGGAGATCCCCCTACATCTCTCTCTCTCTCTCGCTCTCTCTCAATCGCTCTACCTCACCCTCTTTTTCGCTCTCTCTCTCTTTCACTCTCTGTCTTTCGCTCTCTCTCTCTCTCTCTCTCTCTCTCTCTCTCTTTCTCTGCAGTAATATCGGCAGCTCAGAGGCAGTGGACAGGAAATCTTTCACAAATACTACAGAAGAAGAAAAGATCTGCTGGCAACCCACAGTCGAGTCACATGACCTGAAAAGAGAACCCGACCCGTACACAATGACACGTTACTGTAACCCGGAGGTTTCCGTCCTATGTCTGTGTATGTGTCCCAAATCGCACCCTATTCCAAAGTGCACTTCTTTTGGCCAGCGACATTTGAGCTCTGGTCAAAAGTAGTGCACTATATAGGGAATAGGGTGTCATTTGATACATGCCTGTGTCTACCACTGCATGTTGGGTCATCCTCACTTCTAGACAGAGAGCTCAGAAATCACAAGTAAACTAGAAATACATCTAGAAGATGAAGAATGAGGTTTGTAGTGGAAACTTAACCTAAAACTGGAAACTGCAACTCCAGTACAGTTATTTAATAACCACTAAGACAGTCTATAACCTCAGTCTACTCTGTACAGAGTGTTATTTAATAACCACTTAGATAGTCTATAACCTCAGTCTACTCTGTACAGAGTGTTATTTAATAACCACTAAGACAGTCTATAACCTCAGTCTACTCTGTACAGAGTGTTATTTAATAACCACTAAGACAGTCTATAACCTCAGTCTACTCTGTACAGTGTTATTTAATAACCACTAAGACAGTCTATAACCTCAGTCTACTCTGTACAGTGTTATTTAATAACCACTTAGACAGTCTATAACCTCAGTCTACTCTGTACAGAGTGTTATTTAATAACCACTTAGACAGTCTATAACCTCAGTCTACTCTGTACAGTGTTATTTAATAACAACTTAGACAGTCTATAACCTCAGTCTACTCTGTACAGAGTGTTATTTAATAACCACTTGGACAGTCTATAACCTCAGTCTACTGTACAGAGTTATTTAATAACCACTAAGACAGTCTATAACCTCAGTCTACTCTGTACAGAGTTATTTAATAACCACTAAGACAGTCTATAACCTCAGTCTACTGTACAGAGTTATTTAATAACCACTTAGACAGTCTATAACCTCAGTCTACTCTGTACAGTGTTATTTAATAACCACTTAGACAGTCTATAACCTCAGTCTACTCTGTACAGAGTGTTATTTAATAACCACTTAGACAGTCTATAACCTCAGTCTACTGTACAGAGTTATTTAATAACCACTAAGACAGTCTATAACCTCAGTCTACTGTACAGTGTTATTTAATAACCACTTAGACAGTCTATAACCTCAGTCTACTCTGTACAGTGTTATTTAATAACCACTTAGACAGTCTATAACCTCAGTCTACTGTACAGAGTGTTATTTAATAACCACTAAGACAGTCTATAACCTCAGTCTACTCTGTACAGAGTGTTATTTAATAACCACTTAGACAGTCTATAACCTCAGTCTACTCTGTACAGTGTTATTTAATAACCACTAAGACAGTCTATAACCTCAGTCTACACTGTACAGTGTTATTTAATAACCACTAAGACAGTCTATAACCTCAGTCTACTCTGTACAGTGTTATTTAATAACCACTAAGACAGTCTATAACCTCAGTCTGCTCTGTACAGAGTGTTATTTAATAACCACTAAGACAGTCTATAACCTCAGTCTACTCTGTACAGTGTTATTTAATAACCACTAAGACAGTCTATAACCTCAGTCTACTCTGTACAGTGTTATTTAATAACCACTAAGACAGTCTATAACCTCAGTCTACTCTGTACAGTGTTATTTAATAACCACTTAGATAGTCTATAACCTCAGTCTACTCTGTACAGTGTTATTTAATAACCACTTAGACAGTCTATAACCTCCAGTCTACTCTGTACAGTGTTATTTAATAACCACTTAGACAGTCTATAACCTCAGTCTACTGTACAGAGTGTTATTTAATAACCACTTAGACAGTCTATAACCTCAGTCTACTGTACAGAGTGTTATTTAATAACCACTTAGACAGTCTATAACCTCAGTCTACTGTACAGGGTGTTATTTAATAACCACTAAGACAGTCTATAACCTCAGTCTACTCTGTACAGAGTGTTATTTAATAACCACTAAGACAGTCTATAACCTCAGTCTACTCTGTACAGAGTGTTATTTAATAACCACTAAGACAGTCTATAACCTCAGTCTACTCTGTACAGTGTTATTTAATAACCACTAAGACAGTCTATAACCTCAGTCTACTCTGTACAGTGTTATTTAATAACCACTTAGACAGTCTATAACCTCAGTCTACTCTGTACAGAGTGTTATTTAATAACCACTTAGACAGTCTATAACCTCAGTCTACTCTGTACAGTGTTATTTAATAACCACTTAGACAGTCTATAACCTCAGTCTACTCTGTACAGAGTGTTATTTAATAACCACTAAGACAGTCTATAACCTCAGTCTACTCTGTACAGAGTATTATTTAATAACCACTTAGACAGTCTATAACCTCAGTCTACTGTACAGTGTTATTTAATAACCACTTAGACAGTCTATAACCTCAGTCTACTGTACAGAGTGTTATTTAATAACCACTAAGACAGTCTATAACCTTAGTCTACTCTGTACAGAGTGTTATTTAATAACCACTTAGACAGTCTATAACCTCAGTCTACTCTGTACAGTGTTATTTAATAACCACTAAGACAGTCTATAACCTCAGTCTACTCTGTACAGTGTTATTTAATAACCACTAAGACAGTCTATAACCTCAGTCTACTCTGTACAGTGTTATTTAATAACCACTAAGACAGTCTATAACCTCAGTCTGCTCTGTACAGAGTGTTATTTAATAACCACTAAGACAGTCTATAACCTCAGTCTACTCTGTACACTGTTATTTATTAAAACATTTTAGGGGCCCCCCACCCCGCGGGTAAAAATATTTTGAGATGGGGGGGGCAGCTAAACATTTTTAACCTGCAAAAAGGGGGGCCCCTAAAATGTTTTACCCACCCTGAGGGTGGAGATAATAATAATTATTATTTTTTAAAGGTTTTATGCAATTCTACACATTCTTCCATGACTTATGCCATGTTGATATGATATCTGAGTGAGAGTGACTAACAAAATCAATCGGGGCCCCCTGGAGGTCAGGGCCCCCTGGAGGTCAGGGCCCCTGGAGGTCAGGGCCCCTGGAGGTCAGGGCCCCTGGAGGTCAGGGCCCCCTGGAGGTCAGGGCCCCTGGAGGTCAGGGCCCCTGGGCCCAGCGTGCCTGGTCATTAGTTGGCTATGATTACTACAAGGTGTAGATAGCTGGCTAGACTAACAACACTAACTAGGCTAACTTACCAATCTACAAAATGTTAGCTGACATGGCTAATTGAGTGACTGGCAGTGACTGACGTAACAAGAGAATAACTGCTGATGCACGACCACATTTAGAAATTCCACCTTGATATTCTACTATTCTACCTCTCAACAGGAAGTTGAGAACCCTGACAGAGTTCCGGGGGCCATAAGCAACCGCTTACGTCGCTTATGCCCAGGGCCGGTCCTTTGTGTGCGTGTGTGTGCGTGTGTGTGTGAGCGTGTGTGCGTGTGTGTGCGTGCGTTAATGTGCATGTGTGTGTGTAAGCTTAATTAAGTGTAAGAAGTTGTATTCCTTCTCAGCAAACTAACTCAATTCAATTCAATTTCAATTTAAGGGCTTTATTGGCATGGGAAACGTGTGTTAACATTGCCAAAGCAAGTGAAGTAGATAGTAAACAAAAGTGAAATAAACAATAAATATTAACAGTAAACATTACACTCAGAAGTTCCAAAAGAATAAAGACATTTCAAATGTCATATTATGTCTATATACAGTGTTGTAACAATGTGCAAATAGTTAAAGTACAAATGGGAAAATAAATAAACATAAATATGGGTTGTATTTACAATGGTGTTTGTTCTTCACTGGTTGCCCTTTTCTTGTGGCAACAGGTCACAAATCTTGCAGCTGTGATGGCACACTGTGGTTTTTCACCCAGTAGATAAGGGAGTTTATCACCCAGTAGATAAGGGTTTGTTTTCGAATTCTTTGTGGATCGCTGTAATCTGAGGGAAATATGTGTCTCTAATATGGTCATACATTTGGCAGGAGGTTAGGAAGTGCAGCTCAGTTTCCACCTCATTTTGTGGGCAGTGTGCACATAGCCTGTCTTCTCTTGAGAGCTAGGTCTGCCTACGGCGGCCTTTCTCAATAGCAAGGCTATGCTCACTGAGTCTGTACATAGTCAAAGCTTTCCTTAAGTTTGGGTCAGTCACAGTGGTCAGGTATTCTGCCACTGTGTACTCTCTGTTTAGGGCCAAATATGATTCTAGTTTGCTCTGTTTTTTTGTTTGTTCTTTCCAATGTGTCAAGTAATTCTCTTTTTGTTTTCTCATGATTTGGTTGGGTTTAATTGTGTTGTTGTTGTTGTTGTTCTGGGGCTGTGTGGGGTCTGTTTGTGTTTGTGAACAGAGCCCCAGGACAAGCTTACTTAGGGGACTCTTCTCCAAGTTCATCTCTCTGTAGGTGATGGCTTTGTTATGGAAGGTTTGGGAATCGCTTCCTTTTAAGTGGTTATAGAATTTAACGGCTCTTTTGTCTAACTCTCTCTGTCTCTCTCTCTCTGTCTCTCTCTCTCTCTCTCTCTCTCTGTCTCTCTGTCTCTCTGTCTCTCTGTCTCTCTGTCTCTCTCTCTCTCTCTGTCTCTCTCTCTCTCTGTGTCTCTCTGTCTCTCTGTCTCTCTCTCTCTCTCTCTGTCTCTCTGTCTCTCTGTCTCTATCTCTCTCTCTCTGTCTCTCTGTCTCTCTGTCTCTCTGTCTCTCTCTCTCTCTCTCTCTCTCTCTCTCTCTCTCTCTCTCTCTCTCTCTCTCTCTCTCTCTTTCTCTCTCTCTGTCTCTCTCTGTCTCTGTCTCTGTCTCTGTCTCTGTCTCTCTCTGTCTCTGTCTCTGTCTCTCTGTCTCTCTCTCTCTCTCTCTCTCTCTCTCTCTCTCTCTCTCTCTCTCTCTCTCTCTCTCTCTCTCTCTCTGTCTCTGTCTCTGTCTCTGTCTCTCTGTCTCTCTTTCTCTCTCTCTCTCTCTCTCTCTCTCTCTCTCTCTGTCTCTCTGTCTCTATCTCTGTCTCTGTCTCTGTCTCTGTCTCTGTCTCTGTCTCTGTCTCTGTCTCTCTCTCTCTCTCTGTCTCTGTCTCTGTCTCTGTCTCTGTCTCTGTCTCTGTCTCTGTCTCTCTGTCTCTGTCTCTGTCTCTGTCTCTGTCTCTCTCTCTCTCTCTCTCTCTCTCCGTCTCTCTCCCTCTCTCTCTCGCCGTCTCGCTCTCTCTCTCTCAGTGTGATTGCACACTGTGGTATTTCACCCAATAGATATGGGTTTATCGAAATTGGGTTTGTTTTCTCATGATTTAGTTGGGTCTAATTGTGTTGCTGTCCTGGGGCTCTGTGGGGTCTGTTTGTGTTTGTGAATCGCTTCCTTTTAGGTGGTTGTAGAATTTAATGGTTATTTTCTGGATTTTGATAATTAGCGGGTATCGGCATAGAAGGCCCTTCTTGCCTTGTCTCTCAGATCGTTCACAGCTTTGTGGAAGTTACCTGTGGTGCTGATGTTTAGGCCGAGGTATGTATAGTTTTTTGTGTGCTCTAGGGCAACGGTGTCTAGATGGAATTTGTATTTGTGGTCCTGGTAACTGGACCTTTTTTGGAACACCATTATTTTTGTCTTACTGAGATTTACTGTCAGGGCCCATGTCTGACAGAATCTGTGCAGAAGATCTAGGTGCTGCTGTAGGCCCTCCTTGGTTGGTGACAGAAGCACCAGATCATCAGCATACAGTAGACATTTGACTTCAGATTCTCTCTCTCTCTCTCTGGCCCTCCTCTCTCTCTCTCTGGTCCTCCTCTCTCTCTCTCTCTCTCGCTCACTCTCTCTCTGGTCCTACTCTCTCTCTCTCTCTCTCTGGTCCTCCTCTCTCTCTCTCTCTCTCTCTCTCTCTGGCCCTCCTCTCTCTCTCTCTGGTCCTCCTCTCTCTCTCTCTCTCTCTCTCTCTGGTCCTACTTTCTCTCTCTCTCTTTCTCTCTCTCTCTCTCTCTCTCTCTCTCTCTCTCTCTCTCTCTCTCTCTCTCTCTCTCTCTCTCTCTCTCTCTCTCTCTCTCTCTCTCTCTCTGGCCCTCCTCTATCTCTCTCTCTCTCTCTCTCTCTCTCTCTCTCTCTCTCTCTCTCTCTCTCTCTCTCTCTCTCTCTCTCTCTGGCCCTCCTCTCTCGCTCTCTCTCTCTGGTCCTACTCTCTCTCTCTCTCTCTCTCTCTCTCTCTCTGGCCCTCCTCTCTCTCTCTCTGGTCCTACTCTCTCTCTCTCTCTCTCTGGTCCTCCTCTCTCTCTCTCTCTCTCTCTCTCTCTGGCCCTCCTCTCTCTCTCTCTGGTCCTCCTCTCTCTCTCTCTCTCTCTCTCTCTGGTCCTACTCTCTCTCTCTCTCTCTCTCTCTCTCTCTCTCTCTCTCTCTCTCTCTCTCTCTCTCTCTCTCTCTCTCTCTCTCTCTCTCTCTCTCTCTCTCTCTCTCTCTCTCTCTCTCTCTCTCTCTCTCTCTCTCTCTCTCTCTCTCTCTCTCTCTCTCTGGCCCTCTCTCTCTCTCTCTCTCTCTCTCTCTCTCTCTCTCTCTCTCTCTCTCTCTCTCTCTCTCTCTCTCTCTCTCTGGCCCTCCTCTCTCGCTCTCTCTCTCTGGCCCTCCTCTCGCTCTCTAACTTATCAAATGAGGAAGTTCACAGCCGTGTTTGTAGCAGCTTCCTTTTTACAGCTTTCACCCCACTAACAGGAAGAGACAGAGAGAGAGAGAGAGAGAGAGAGAGAGAGAGAGAGAGAGAGAGAGAGAGAGAGAGAGAGAGAGAGAGAGAGAGAGAGAGAGAGAGAGAGAGAGAGCAAGAGTGGGAAAGCGAGAGAGAGAGAGAGAGAGAGAGAGAGAGAGAGAGAGAGAGCGAGAGGGGAGGGGGAAGAGGACATATACTGTAGGCGTACACACAACAAGAAACATGAAGAATATGGTTACTAGCAAGAGTTATTGAATCTTCCCTGATAAGTCCTTGTCTGGTAATGAGAGTCGATGCAGAACTCTGTACGTAGCTGAGTGTTTTCAGTAGAGGACCAGGATGTCTATGTCGTACCAGCCATGGCACCATGGCAATATCACCCGCTCCAAGGCTGAGGATCTGCTCTCCAAAGCAGCCAGGGATGGGAGCTTCCTCCTCCGGGACAGTGAGTCCATACAGGGTGCCTATGCCCTCTGTGTTCTGTAAGTAAAAAAATACACCATAAGATATATATCTGGATAAAACTGACAGTTTAACAGTCTAAAATGTTGTTGGAAAGATCAAATTGAGGAAGGAAGATGTTGAGAGTTCGTCCATTATACCTCCATGCAAGTAACAGTTGAAAGTAGCTGTGAGCAGGGAGAGTAAACTGCTGAATACTGACTAGTCACCAGTCTCTGTTGCAGACGGCTAAGGAAATAATTGTTAGTTAAAAATGTGCTGAGCTACAATGCTGTTGGAAAGATCAAATTGAGGAAGGAAGATACTCTGTTGAAGTCTTGTCCCTTTGCATGCACATATCAAAGTAGCTTTCAGTAGGAAGAGCTGATCACAACTTTAAATCAGACAAAACAATGATCAATGCTAAATAATGTTGTTATTGGGAGTGATTTAAATCTGAAGTGTCAAATACCTAAATGTATTTCAGATACAAATCCTCCTGCAGTGCAGCATAGAGCTTGACTTGGCCTCATGACAGCGGTTTGCATGTTCTTTTGTTTTACATTTATTTAACCTTTATACACTGCTCAAAAAAATTAAGGGAACACTAAAAACAACACAATGTAACTCCAAGTCAATCACACTTCTGTCAAATCAAACTGTCCACTTAGGAAGCAACACTGATTGACAATACATTTCACATGCTGTTGTGCAAATGGAATAGACAACAGGTGGAAATTATAGGCAATTAGCAAGACACCCCCAATAAAGAAGTGGTTCTGCAGGTGGTGACCACAGACCACTTCTCAGTTCCTATGCTTCCTGGCTGATGTTTTGGTCACTTTTGAATGCTGGCGGTGCTTTCACTCTAGTGGTAGCATGAGACGGAGTCTACAACCCACACAAGTGGCTCAGGTAGTGCAGCTCATCCAGGATGGCACATCAATGCGAGCTGTGGCAAGAAGGTTTGCTGTGTCTGTCAGCGTAGTGTCCAGAGCATGGAGGCGCAACCAGGAGACAGGCCAGTACATCAGGAGACGTGGAGGAGGCCGTAGGAGGGCAACAACCCAGCAACAGGACCGCTACCTCCGCCTTTGTGCAAGGAGGAGCAGGAGGAGCACTGCCAGAGCCCTGCAAAATGACCTCCAGCAGGCCACAAATGTGCATGTGTCTGCTTAAACGGTCAGAAACAGACTCCATGAGGGTGGTATGAGGGCCCGACGTCCACAGGTGGGGGTTGTGCTTACAGCCCAACACTGTGCAGGACGTTTGGCATTTGCCAGAGAACACCAAGATTGTCAAATTCGCCACTGGCGCCTTGTGCTCTTCACAGATGAAAGCAGGTTCACACTGAGCACATGTGACAGACGTGACAGAGTCTGGAGACGCTGTGGAGAACATTCTGCTGCCTGCAACATCCTCCAGCATGACCGGTTTGGCGGTGGATCAGTCATGGTGTGGGGTGGGGTGGCATTTCTTTAGGGGGCCGCACAGCCCTCCATGTGCTCGCCAGAGGTAGCCTGACTGCCATTAGGTACCGAGATGAGATCCTCAGACCCCTTGTGAGACCATATGCTGGTGCGGTTGGCCCTGGGTTCCTCCTAATGCAAGACAATGCTAGACCTCATGTGGCTGGAGTGTGTCAGCAGTTCCTGCAAGAGGAAAGCATTGATGCTATGGACTGGCCAGCCCGTTCCCCAGACCTGAATCCAATTGAGCACATCTGGGACATCATGTCTCGCTCCATTCACCAACGCCACGTTGCACCACAGACTGTCCAGGAGTTGGCGGATGCTTTAGTCCAGGTCTGGGAGGAGATCCCTCAGGAGACCATCCGCCACCTCATCAGGAGCATGCCCAGGCATTGTAGGGAGGTCATACAGGCACGTGGAGGCCACACACACTACTGAGCCTCATTTTGACTTGTTTTAAGGACATTACATCAAAGTTGGATCAGCCTATAGTGTGGTTTTCCACTTTAATTTTGAGGGTGACTCCAAATCCAGACCTCCATGGGTTGATACATTTGATTTCCATTGATAATGTTTGTGTGATTTTGTTGTCAGCACATTCAACTATGTAAAGTAAAAAGTATTTAATAAGATTATTTCATTCATTCAGATCTAGGATGTGTTGTTTAAGTGTTCCCTTTATTTATTCGAGCAGTGTATAACTAGGCAAGTCAATTAAGAACCAATTCTTATTTACTGTTTCCTTACATCATGACATAAATCATACCACCAAGTACATCTGGTGGAATTGAAAATGTTTTGCTCAAGACTTTGATCAACCAGATAAACTGGCTAGAATACTGTTGTTGTTGTTGCATGCAGTATTAGATGTGACTAAATATATAGCAGGAATTATATGTAATGAAGACCTATTTTAAATTACACATGCGTTTTGCATTGCCCAACTTATCTGCACACACTGTCATGCTGCAAAGCTGGGTAGACTCCACTGTGCAACTCACACCACACATCTATGTGTAACTGTGGGCTTTAATTTGAATAACTTGTAAACAAATACATAAATGGTCATGTACTCTTTTCCATTGGACACAAAGTAATCTATAATTACTGCATCTGTCACACTCTTCTGTGAAATGTCAGTTACTTTAAACCAGAGATTGAGTCAAGACCAGAACTCTCAAGATCCAGACCACGAGATCATGACATCTCTTTAAACGTTCAAGACTCCATATTTGTTGTGAACTTTATGATAATAACCCATCTTCTCTATTTCCAGGTACCAGAACTGTGTGTATACGTACAGGATCCTACCCAATGAGGAGAGGAAGCTCTCGATCCAGGTGAGACAGATCTTTTGAGGAGAGGAAGCTCTCTGTCCAGGTGAAACAAACCTTTTGGGGAGAGGAAGCTCTCAGCCCAGGTGAGACAGACCTTTTGGGGAGAGGAAGCTCTCTGTCCAGGTGAAACAAACCTTTTGAGGAGAGGAAGCTCTCTGTCCAGGTAAAACAAACCTTTTGGGGAGAGGAAGCTCTCAGCCCAGGTGAGACAGACCTTTTGGGGAGAGGAAGCTCTCTGTCCAGGTGAAACAAACCTTTTGGGGAGAGGAAGCTCTCAGCCCAGGTGAGACAGACCTTTTGAGGAGAGGAAGCTCTCGGTCCAGGTGAGACAGACCTTTTGAGGGGAGGAAGCTCTCGGTCCAGGTGAGATCTGCACTCCTTTTTGAGTGTGGATCCCCCTACAAAGCATTTAACGTTACTATTTTGATCCACACAACACAAGTTCTGAGCGTTATACCGCCAACTTCTATAGCTGACATAGTCTCCTCCCAGGTGTTGGGTGTTAAGGGCTATTTTAAGAGCCATTTCTAAATTCCTCATCCATCAGACAACTTCTGCTTCAGAAATGAAGAAAGGCCATGTGTGGTGAGAGAGTTCTGACATGTAGCATTTTATTGTGAATACTGTGCAACATATTATGGTTATACATTGCACCAAGTCTACCTGTGCAAAAAATCTGCTCAAATGTGAGCGCTCCATAAAACTAGACACCAAATAGGAACTGCCTTGCTTCCTGTGGCTGTGAATATGTTAATAATAATGTCCTCTTCTTAATAAAGGATGTGTACAGTACACCGGATGTCTCTTCATTTACATTTACGTCATTTAGCAGACGCTCTTATCCAGAGCGACTTACAAATTGGTGCATTCAACTTATGATAGCCAGTGGGACAACCACTTTTTTTATTCTTTTTTTTATGGGGGGTTGGGGGAGGGGGTGTGGTAGAAGGATTACTTTATACTATTCCAGGTATTCCTTAAAGAGGTAGGGTTTATTCCAGGGGGGGGGGGGTAGAAGGATTACTTTATACTATTCCAGGTATTCCTGGCGTCATGGGGGAGCTTGTTCCACCATTGGGGTGCCAGAGCAGCAAATAGCTTTGACTGGGCTGAGCGGGAACTGTGCTTCTGTAGAGGTAGGGGAGCTAGGCAGGCCAGCACTTCTTAATAAAGGGTGTGTACAGTCCACCGGATGTCTCTTCATCTGTAGGCCCACTCTCTCTGCTCTCTCTGTCACACAAAGCCATCACTGTGTTAGGCTGAGGTTGATATGGAAATACATGTTAACAGGTTAATTTGCCTTTCTTAGCGTGGCAGTCAGAATAGTCCAAACCTACATACAATTGCTACAGGGCACAGTTGATGAAATAGATCTATTGATCTATTGTAGCTGAAAAGATAGATAGATTAGATAGATTGGATAGATTAGATAGATTTTCATTCATCTGTTGTAGCTGAAAAGCATGATAGTCATCTTGAGTTTTAGCCTGCGCTATATACAGACTTGAAGGGTAGAACAGTTCCTACAGGATACTCTGCTAATGTTGAAGGGTAGTACAGTTCAAATCAAATCAAATCAAATTGTATTGGCCACATGTGCCGAATACAACAAGGTGCAGACATTACAGTGAAACGCTTACTTACAAGCCCTTAACCAACAGTGCATTTATTTTTAATAAAAAAAGTAGAATAAAACTAAAAAGTGTTGAGAAAAAAAGAGCAGAAGTAAAATAAAATAACAGTAGGGAGGCTATATATACAGGGGGGGTACCGGTGCAGAGTCAATGTGCGGGGGCACCGGCTAGTTGAGGTAGTTGAAGTAATATGTACATGTGGGTAGAGTTAAAGTGACTATGCATAAATAATTAACAGAGTAGCAGCAGCGTAAAAAGATGGGGTGAGGGGGGGCAGTGCAAATAGTCCGGGTAGCCATGATTAGCCTGTTTAGGAGTCTTATGGCTTGGGGGTAGAAGCTGTTGAGAGGTCTTTTGGACCTAGACTTGGCACTCCGGTACCGCTTGCCGTGCGGTAGCAGAGAGAACAGTCTATGACTAGTGTGGCTGGAGTCTTTGACAATTTTGAGGGCCTTCCTCTGACACCGCCTGGTATAGAGGTCCTGGATGGCAGGAAGCTTGGCCCCAGTGATGTACTGGGCCGTACGCACTACCCTCTGTATTGCCTTACGGTCGGAGGCCAAGCAGTTGCCATACCAGGCGGTGATGCAACCAGTCAGGATGCTCTCGATGGTGCAGCTGTATAATTTTTTGAGGATCTGAGGACCCATGCCAAATCTTTTCAGTCTCCTGAGGGGGAATAGGCTTTGTCGTGCCCTCTTCACAACTGTCTTGGTATGTTTGGACCATGATAGTTCGTTGGTGATGTGGACACCAAGGAACTTGAAGCTCTCAACCTGTTCCACTACAGCCCCGTCGATGAGAATGGGGGCGTGCTCAGTCCTCTTTTTTTTTCCTGTAGTCCACAGTCATCTCCTTTGTCTTGGTCACGTTGAGGGAGAGGTTGTTAGCCTGGCACCACATGGCCAGGTCTCTGACCTCCTCCCTATAGGCTGTCTCATCGTTGTCGGTGATCAGGCCTACCACTGTTGTGTCGTCGGCAAACTTAATGATGGTGTTGGAGTCGTGCCTGGCCATGCAGTCATGGGTGAACAGGGAGTACAGGAGGGGACTGAGCACGCACCCCTGAGGGGCCCCGTGTTGAGGATCAGTGTGACAGATGTGTTGTTACCTACCCTTACCACCTGAGGGCGGCCCGTCAGGAAGTCCAGGATCCAGTTGCAGAGGGAGGTGTTTAGTACCAGGATCCTTAGCTTAGTGATGAGCTTTGAGGGCACTATGGTGTTGAATGCTGAGCTGTAGTCAATCAATAGCATTCTCACGTAGGTGTTCCTCTTGTCCAGGTGGGAAAGGGCAGTGTGGAGTGCAATAGAGATTGCATCATCTGTGGATCTGTTGGGGCGGTGTGCAAATTGGAGTGGGTCTAGGGTTTCTGGGATAATGGTGTTGATGTGAGCCATGACCAGCCTTTCAAAGCACTTCATGGCTACAGACGTCAGTGCTACGGGTCGGTAGTCATTTAGGCAGGTTATCTTAGAGTCCTTGGGCACGGGGAATATGGTGGTCTGTTTGAAACATGTTGGTATTACAGACTCAGTCAGGGACATGTTGAAAATGTCAGTGAAGACACTTGCCAGTTGGTCAGCACATGCTCGGAGTACATGTCCTGGTAATCCGTCTGGCCCTGCGGCCTTGTGAATGTTGACATGCTTAAAAGTCTTACTCACATCGGCTACGGAGAGCGTGATCACAAAGTCATTCGGAACAGCTGGTGCTCTCATGCATGCTTCAGTGTTGCTTGCCTCGAAGCGAGCATAGAAGTGGTTTAGCTCGTCTGGAAGTCTTGTGTCACTGGGCAGCTCGCGGCTGTGCTTCCCTTTGTAGTCTGTAATAGTTTTCAAGCCCTGCCACATCCGACGAGCGTCAGAGCCGGTGTAGTACGATTCAATCTTAGTCCTGTATTGACTCTTTGCCTGTTTGATGGTTCGTCGGAGGGCATAGCGGGATTTCTTATAAGCGTCCGGTTTAGAGTCCCGCTCCTTTAAAGCGGCAGCTCTACCCTTTAGCTCAGTGCGGATGTTGCCTGTAATCCATGGCTTCTGGTTGGGGTATGTACGTACGGTCACTTTGGGGACGACATCATCGATGCACTTATTGATGAAGCCAGTGACTGATGTGGTGTACTCCTCAATGCTATCTGAAGAATCCCGGAACATGTTCCAGTCTGTGCTAGCAAAACAGTCCTGTAGCTTAGCATCTGCGTCATCTGACCACTTTTTTATTAACCGAGTCACTGGTGCTTCCTGCTTTAGTTTTTGCTTATAAGCAGGAATCAGGAGGATATAGTTATGGTCAGATTTGCCAAATGGAGGACAAGGGAGAGCTTTGTATGCGTCTCTGTGTGTGGAGTAAAGGTGGTCTAGAGTTTTTTTTCCTCTGGTTGCACATTTAACATGCTGGTAGAAATTAGGTAGAACTGATTTAAGTTTCCCTGCATTAGAGTCCCCGGCCACTAGGAGCGCTGCCTCTGGATGAGCGTTTTCCTGTTTAGTTATGGCCTTATACAGCTCATTCAGTGCAATCTTAATGCCAGCATTGGTTTGTGGTGGTAAAAAAACTATCTCGGTAAATAGTGGGTCTACAGCTTATCATGAGATACTCTACCTCAGGCGAGCAAAACCTAGAGACTTCCTTAGTATTTGATTTTGTGCACCAGCTGTTGTTTACAAATATACACAGACCGCCACCCCTTGTCTTAACGGAGTCAGCCGTTCTATCCTGCCGATGTAGTGTATAGCCCGCTAGTTGTATGTTGTCCATGTCGTCGTTCAGCCACGACTCGGTGAAACATAACATATTACAGTTTTTAATGTCCCGTTGGTAGGATAACCGTAATCTTAAGTCATCCAATTTATTCTCAAATGATTGAAGATTGGCTAATAGGATTGATGGGAGCGGCAGTTTACTCGCTCGCCGTCGGATCCTTACAAGGCACCCCGACCTACGTCCACGATATCTCCGTCTCTTCCTCATGCGAATGACGGGGATTTTGGCCTTGTCGGGTGTCTGTAGGATATCCTTCGCGGCCGCCTCGTGAGGTGAGTAATCGCTGTCCTGATATCCAGAAGCTCTTTTTGGTTATAAGAGACGATGGCAGAAACATTATGTACAAAATAAATGACAAATAACGCGGAAAAACACACATAATAGTATAATTGGTTAGAGGGCTGTAAAACGGCAGCCATCTTCTCAGGCGCCATTATTATATGATATATGATCACTTGCTGTGGTGCAATCTAGTGTACTTGTCTTGCTGTGGTGCAATCTAGTGTACTTGTCTTGCTGTGGTGCAATCTAGTGTACTTGTCTTGCTGTGGTGCAATCTAGTGTACTTGTCTTGCTGTGGTGCAATCTAGTGTACTTGTCTTGCTGTGGTGCAATCTAGTGTACATGTCTTGCTGTGGTGCAATCTAGTGTACTTGTCTTGCTGTGGTGCAATCTAGTGTACATGTCTTTGCTGTGGTGCAATCTAGTGTACTTGACTTACTGTGGTGCTTGGTAGTGTACTTGTCTTGCTGTTGTAGTGTACTAAACTCAGAAGTGTACTAGCCTGTGATGAGATCTTAGAGAATACAGTGTATCAGGAGCATGGCTTGATGGTACCTACTTTAAAACCCACCTGAGTGTCTGGACCTTGGATTCTTCAAACCATTACCCACCTGAGTGTCTGGACCTTGGATTCTTCAAACCATTACCCACCTGAGTGTCTGGACCTTGGAGTCTTCAAACCATTACCCACTTGAGTGTCTGGACCTTGGATTCTTCAAACCATTACCCACCTGAGTGTCTGGACCTTGGATTCTTCAAACAATTACCCACCTGAGTGCCTGGACCTTGGATTCTTCAAACCATTACCCACCTGAGTGCCTGGACCTTGGATTCTTCAAACCATTACCCACCTGAGTGCCTGGACCTTGGATTCTTCCAACCATTTCACACTTTGTTGGATTAGATTTGTCCAGTTTTTTTCCAATCTGTACTACTACTGTTGTGCACTCCAAAGTGTCCTAGGCTGTGACTGCTGTTGTGCTCTGTAGTGTACTAACCAGTGATTGTTGTTGTTGCTCTGTAGTGCACTAGCCTGTGAGTGTCGATGCACTGTGGTGCACTAACCTGTAAGTGCTGATGTTTTGTACCAGGCTGTGATTGCTGTTGTTGTTTCTCTGTGTCTCCAGGCCTCTGAGGGCGTCCCTATCCAGTTCTTCTCCGTGCTGGCTGACCTGGTGGAGATGTATTACAGTCCCAACATGGGTCTGGCTACACACCTGCAGTTTCCTGTTCAGAAGGAGGAGGAGCCAGAGGAAGAAGCAGGTGGATTAATAGGATGCGTCCCAAATGATACCCTTTTCCCCTATATAGGGTACTACTTTAGACCAGAGAATGGCACCCTATTCACTATATAGGGTACTACTTTAGACCAGAGAATGGCACCCTATTCACTATATAGTGCACTACTTTAGACCAGAGAATGGCACCCTATTCACTATATAGGGTACTACTTTAGACCAGAGAATGGCACCCTATTCACTATATAGTGCACTACTTTAGACCAGAGAATGGCACCCTATTCACTATATAGGTACTACTTTAGACCAGAGAATGGCACCCTATTCACTATATAGGGTACTACTTTAGACCAGAGAATGGCACCCTATTCACTATATAGGGTACTACTTTAGACCAGAGAATGGCACCCTATTCACTATATAGGGTACTACTTTAGACCAGAGAATGGCACCCTATTCACTATATAGGGTACTACTTTAGACCAGAGAATGGCACCCTATTCACTATATAGTGCACTACTTTAGACCAGAGAATGGCACCCTATTCACTATATAGGGTACTACTTTAGACCAGAGAATGGCACCCTATTCACTATATAGGGTACTACTTTAGACCAGAGAATGGTACCCTATTCACTATATAGGGTACTACTTTAGACCAGAGAATGGCACCCTATTCACTATATAGGGTACTACTTTAGACCAGAGAATGGCACCCTATTCACTATATAGGGTACTACTTTAGACCAGAGAATGGCACCCTATTCACTATATAGGGTACTACTTTAGACCAGAGAATGGCACCCTATTCACTATATAGGGTACTACTTTAGACCAGAGAATGGCACCCTATTCACTATATAGGGTACTACTTTAGACCAGAGAATGGCACCCTATTCACTATATAGGGTACTACTTTAGACCAGAGAATGGCACCCTATTCACTATATAGGGTACTACTTTAGACCAGAGAATGGCACCCTATTCACTATATAGGGTACTACTTTAGACCAGAGAATGGCACCCTATTCACTATATAGGGTACTACTTTAGACCAGAGAATGGTACCCTATTCACTATATAGGGTACTACTTTAGACCAGAGAATGGCACCCTATTCACTATATAGGGTACTACTTTAGACCGGAGCCCGATGGGTTCTGTCTGAAATGGAACCCTGTTTGTGCTGTATGCACTCATTTTGACTAGGGTCCGTAGGGCTCTGGTCAAAAGTAGTGCACTATGTAGGGAATAGGGTGGCATTTGGGACGCAGACATTCTCTCTTTGTTTGTTTCTGCTACAGCTGAGCTAACCCAAGGCAGTCTGGTGGTCCCAGCTCTGTTTGTGCTGTATGGCCAACGGTCGCAGTCAAAACAACGACAGCACAAACAGATCTTCGGGCTTAACCCAAGGGGCCTGTCTCGCACATCCATAAAGGTCCAAAAGTATTTTTCCGCTGTGTCACGGGACACAGGCCTACCTGTGTATCGTTACGTCTAACAGTTTGACTGTTGTGGTTGTTGATCTCCAGATCCAGTTAAATACCCTCCTCAGCTGCCCCCCCCAGGAACTTCTCAGGAGGGCCATCAGCCAATGGCAGTGAAGAAACCCATGGAGGGGAGTCACAGGGCTCTGGCAGACACATACCTACAGAGACTACAGCACATCGATATGTCTAAGTATGTAGGCTCACATTCAACTACTGTATGTACTATAAGATACTACTCAAGATCAAATTCGACTGGGGTTTATATATAAATGCCTGGAGCATTTCAATTTTGGAGAATCTCTTATAAAATGGGTCAAAATCATGTATATTAACCCTAGGTGTAAAATAGTAAATAATGGCTATTTCTCAGAAAGTTTTAAACTGTCAAGAGGAGTGAAACAAGGTTGTCCACTATCGGCATATCTATTTATTGTGGCCATCGAGATGTTAGCTATTAAAATCAGATCCAATAATAATATCAGAGGATTAGAAATACAGGGCTTAAAAACAAAGGTGTCATTGTACGCTGATGATTCATGTTTTCTTTTAAATCCACAACTAGAATCCCTCCACAGCCTCATAGAGGATCTAGATACATTTTCTAACCTCTCTGGATTACAACCAAATTATGACAAATGTACTATATTACGTATTGGATCACTAAAAAATAAAACATTTACATTACCATGTAGTTTACCAATAAAATGGTCTGATGGTGATGTGGATATACTCGGGATACATATCCCAAAGGAAATAAATGATCTCACTTCAATAAATGTTAATAGAAAGTTAGCAAAAATAGATAAGATCTTACTACCATGGAAAGGAAAATACCTGTCAATTTGTGGAAAAATCACCCTGATTAACTCTTTAGTATTATCCCAGTTTACCTATTTGCTTATGGTCTTGCCTACGCCTAGCAAACCGTTTTTTAAATTATATGAGAAAAAAATATTCAATTTTATTTGGAACGGCAAGCCAGACAAAATTAAAAGGGCATATTTATATAATAAATATGAATTCGGAGGACAGAAATTATTAAATATTAAAGCATTAGACCTATCACTAAAAGCTTCAGTCATACAAAAGTTATACTTAAACCCGAACTGGTTCTCAAGCAAATTAGTAAGATTGTCTCACCCAATGTTCAAGAAAGGCCTTTTTCCCTTTATTCAGATTACAACAACTCATTTGCAGTTATTTGAAAAGGAAATCATCTCCCAAGTATCACTATTTCTAAAACAAGCCATAGAAAGTTGGTTGCAATTTCAATTTAATCCTCCAGAAACGACAGAACAAATAATGCAACAAATATTGTTAGCCCACCCAACTACCTCATCCCTATATTGTTATTTATTTTGCTCTTTTGCACCCCAGTATCTCTATTTGCACATAATCTCTTGCACATCTAGCATTCCAGTGTTAATACTAATTGTAATTATTTTGCACTATAGCCTATTTATTGCCTTACCTCCATAACTTGCTACATTTGCACACACTGTATATATATTTTCTGTTGTATTTTTGACTTTATGTTTTTTACCCCATATGTAACTCTGTGTTGTTGTTTTTATCGCACTGCTTTGCTTTATCTTGGCCAGGTCGCAGTTGTAAATGAGAACTTGTTCTCAACTGGCTTACCTGGTTAAATAAAGGTGAAATAAAAAAATAAAAAAATTTGTGGTTAAATTCAAATATACTAATTGACAAAAAACCTTTATTTTTTGACAGAATGTTTAAAAAAGGTATAATCTTCGTGAATGATATCATCGGTAGGACTGGTGGAGTTATGTCGCACATGCAGCTAACAAAAACATATGGAAATGTCTGCTCTACCCAAAATTACAACCAAATAATTGCAGCATTACCGCAAAAGTGGAAGAGGAAAGTGGAAGGGGGAGAAAGTAAGGAACTTGTCTGTCGGCCTTGCATTAAAGAACATAATTGTTAAAGAAAACTGTGATAAATAAAAAAGTATATCAGTTTCACTTAAGGACCAAAGGATTGACAGCCGTCCCATATAGATTGCAAAATAGTTGGGAAGAGATCTTTGACGTACGGATCCCATGGCATAGTGTTTATGAACGAAACCGGATTCAAAAAATTAGAATCTTTCAATTTAAATTATTATATAAAATTCTTGCTACCAATAGAATGTTATTTATATGGGGGATGCAATCTTCCCAGCTCTGCAGATTTTGCTGTGAAGAGACAGAATCATTAGATCATTTGTTTTGGTTCTGTCCATTTGTAGCTTGTTTTTGGACACAGGTCCAGGAATGGCTAAAGGATTGCAATATTTACCTGGAGCTAACCTTGCAGATAGGTTGGGTGATCTGAAAAGTCATAGTCAATCAATCAATAATATAATAATACTTTTAGCAAAAATGTTTATTTTTAATTCACAATCTGTAGAAGCAATGAGAATAGAAAGGTTCAGAACTTTTGTAAAACATCACAGTACTGTTGAAATATATATGGCAAATAGAAATCCTATATGGATGGTGTTAAGAGATAGATGGGAGGTATTGAATAGAGTTGAAGGATGGGACTAATAACAAATAACAACAAATAATAACAAAGATAGCTAATAATGTAAGCATACTGTGTCCATAATAAGTATATAGGTTGTATGTTGGGAGCTTTTGGGAAAGAGCACAGTTAGAAATATATGGCATATAGAAGCAAACCGGATGGACATCATGAAAATGATCGGAGAGGTTGAGAGTAGAAGAAGTTCAGGAGCAAAAAATAAATAAAAAATTATATATATATAATAGAATTATTGTAAAATTAACTCTGTCCATAAGGTGTAGATAGTAAGTATAGATCGGAAGTAGAGGCCTGGGCATTGTTGTTCACTAATTTACTCCAAGTAGGGAAAGGATAGCGGGGTTGAAAAGTAATAAAGGGGAGTATATATATAAAAAACATGGGGGATTGGAAGTGATGCAGACAATTGATGGAAGATACAATCTATCTGCAATATTAAGCTGATCCATCCCCTCCCCCCAAAAAATATAAATAATAATAATAATAATAATAATAATAATAATAATACATAAAAATAAAATAAACAGTCAAAAGAATAAATAAAATAAATAAATAAATAAAAAGATACTACTCAAGTGTCTTCAGTATTGTGGGACAAATACTAATTTCCGCTTATGTCAAATTTTCACTTCGGCATGGAGAAGATTTTGCCCCCCCCCCCGTGTTATTAAAGACATGCGTTGCATTGTGCTACCCAGCTGGCCACGTTTAAGTTACATACCAACTAACAAATCACACTGACTGATGATGCATCACGTCTTCCAGCCTGCCAGAAGAGCACCACAAATCCATCCAGGAATACTTCCACACCTCACTCTGTCTCGATGCTGAGCAAGCCCAGAATGGGAACCCTAACCTCCCCCATCTAAAGAAGCTCACCATGGGAATCTGCAAACAACTAAACAGGTACCAGTACTGGCAGACAGTAGCTGTTTCTGCAACATCTACAGCGCTTGGCAATTCACTGTAAACAGTGTTTAACTGTCCCTTGTGAAATGAATTAACATTTCTGTGCTCTTAGAATGTGTCAGTGAGATCTGTCGGTTTCAGGTCAATTTAATTCATTCAGCCACTTAGGGAAGTAAACTGAATTGAAATGGACCCCAAACCCTGGTAAACAGCATTTAAACAATTTCTGTGCTCCTGTGTTGGTGTCAGCGAGATCTCCCGTACCCTGCCCTCTCTGGAGGCCATTCAGAGGCTTCTGGACCAGAAGCTGTCGCCAGGGATCGGACGCCTGAGGAGTCAGGTAAGTGGACATTATTCATATTTACCTTTTATCATACATAATCTTAACATCAACATTCAGCAAAGAGACGGTATGAGCTGCATTGGAGACGGTACCATTTTAACATCAACATTCAATTAAGAAATGGGTCGGTATGAGCTGCATTGGAGAGGGTCTTTGTCTTTCCATAAAAATGAATCAAAATGCTGCATGGTTGTAGGTACATGGATAATGCATGGTTGCAGGTACATGGATAATGCATGGTTGCAGGTACATGGATAATGCATGGTTGTAGGTACGTGGATAATGCATGGTTGTAGGTAAATTAATGCTGCATGGTTGTAGGTAAATTGATGCTGCATGGTTGTAGGTAAATTGATGCTGCATGGTTGTAGGTAAATTGATTCTGCATGGTTGTAGGTAAATTGATGCTGCATGGTTGTAGGTAAATTGATGCTGCATGGTTGTAGGTAAATTGATGCTGCATGGTTGTAGGTAAATTGATGCTGCATGGTTGTAGGTAAATTGATGCTGCATGGTTGCATGTTGCTATTATGAACACTTTATTAGACACTTCTGTTTAGTTTTATATCATCTCTGGTCTAGTGTACAGTATTTATATCATCTCTGGTCTAGTGTACAGTATTTATATCATCTCTGGTCTAGTGTACAGTATTTATATCATCTCTGGTCTAGTGTACAGTATTTATATCATCTCTGGTCATGTATGAAACCCCACCTCTTTAAGGAATACCTGGGATAGGATGAAGTAATCCATCTAGCCACCCCCCCCCCCCCCAAAAAAATAAATAAATAAATAAATAATTGTAAAGTGGTTAACCCACTGGCTATAGGGTGAATGCACCAATTTGTAAGTCGCTCTGGATAAGAGCGTCTGCTAAATGACTTAAATGTAAATGTATGTAAATGTATATCGTCTCTGGTCTAGTGTACAGTATTTATATCGTCTCTGGTCTAGTGTACAGTATGTATATCGTCTCTGGTCTAGTGTACAGTATTTATATAGTCTCTGGTCTAGTGTACAGTATTTATATCGTCTCTGGTCTAGTGTACAGTATTTATATCATCTCTGGTCTAGTGTACAGTATTTATATCGTCTCTGGTCTAGTGTACAGTATTTATATCATCTCTGGTCTAGTGTACAGTATTTATATCATCTCTGGTCTAGTGTACAGTATTTATATCATCTCTGGTCTAGTGTACAGTATTTATATCATCTCTGGTCTAGTGTACAGTATTTATATCATATCTGGTCTAGTGTACAGTATGTATATCATCTCTGGTCTAGTGTACAGTATGTATATCATCTCTGGTCTAGTGTACAGTATTTATATCATCTCTGGTCTAGTGTACAGTATTTATATCATCTCTGGTCTAGTGTACAGTATTTATATCATCTCTGGTCTAGTGTACAGTATTTATATCATATCTGGTCTAGTGTACAGTATTTATATCGTCTCTGGTCTAGTGTACAGTATTTATATCATCTCTGGTCTAGTGTACAGTATTTATATCATCTCTGGTCTAGTGTACAGTATTTATATCATCTCTGGTCTAGTGTACAGTATTTATATCATATCTGGTCTAGTGTACAGTATGTATATCATCTCTGGTCTAGTGTACAGTATGTATATCGTCTCTGGTCTAGTGTACAGTATTTATATCGTCTCTGGTCTAGTGTACAGTATTTATATCATCTCTGGTCTAGTGTACAGTATTTATATCATCTCTGGTCTAGTGTACAGTATTTATATCATCTCTGGTCTAGTGTACAGTATTTATATCATATCTGGTCTAGTGTACAGTATTTATATCGTCTCTGGTCTAGTGTACAGTATTTATATCGTCTCTGGTCTAGTGTACAGTATTTATATCGTCTCTGGTCTAGTGTACAGTATTTATATCGTCTCTGGTCTAGTGTACAGTATTTATATCATCTCTGGTCTAGTGTACAGTATTTATATCATCTCTGGTCTAGTGTACAGTATTTATATCATCTCTGGTCTAGTGTACAGTATTTATATCATCTCTGGTCTAGTGTACAGTATTTATATCGTCTCTGGTCTAGTGTACAGTATTTATATCGTCTCTGGTCTAGTGTACAGTATTTATATCGTCTCTGGTCTAGTGTACAGTATTTATATCGTCTCTGGTCTAGTGTACAGTATTTATATCGTCTCTGGTCTAGTGTACAGTATTTATATCGTCTCTGGTCTAGTGTACAGTATTTATATCGTCTCTGGTCTAGTGTACAGTATTTATATCGTCTCTGGTCTAGTGTACAGTATTTATATCATCTCTGGTCTAGTGTACAGTATTTATATCATCTCTGGTCTAGTGTACAGTATTTATATCATCTCTGGTCTAGTGTACAGTATTTATATCATCTCTGGTCTAGTGTACAGTATTTATATCATCTCTGGTCTAGTGTACAGTATGTATATCATCTCTGGTGTAGTGTACAGTATTTATATCATCTCTGGTCTAGTGTACAGTATTTATATCATCTCTGGTCTAGTGTACAGTATTTATATCATCTCTGGTCTAGTGTACAGTATATATATCATCTCTGGTCTAGTGTACAGTATTTATATCGTCTCTGGTCTAGTGTACATTATTTATATCTTGACACACAAAGAATGGTGAATGAATGAGACTTTTAACTGTCCAATTTCTGTTCAACCATGACTGAGAACACATTACGAGCGTGATCATTGACAACACACACAGGGGAGGTTTTCGTTAAAGCTGAATGAGGCTGAATGTTCTCTGATGTTTTAGTTTCACATTGTAGTTCACTGCAGCCTACCTCTGCTCTATTCTACTGTAGTTTACTGTAGCTTACCTCTGCTCTATTCTACTGTAGTTTACTGTAGCTTACCTCTGCTCTATTCTACTGTAGTTTACTGTAGCCTACCTCTGCTCTATTCTACTGTAGTTTACTGTAGCCTACCTCTGCTCTATTCTACTGTAGTTTACTGTAGCCTACCTCTGCTCTATTCTACTGTAGTTTACTGTAGCCTACCTCTGCTCTATTCTACTGTAGTTTACTGTAGCCTACCTCTGCTCTATTCTACTGTAGTTTACTGTAGCCTACCTCTGCTCTATTCTACTGTAGTTTACTGTAGCCTACCTCTGCTCTATTCTACTGTAGTTTACTGTAGCCTACCTCTGCTCTATTCTACTGTAGTTTACTGTAGCCTACCTCTGCTCTATTCTACTGTAGTTTACTGTAGCCTACCTCTGCTCTATTCTACTGTAGTTTACTGTAGCCTACCTCTGCTCTATTCTACTGTAGTTTACTGTAGCCTACCTCTGCTCTATTCTACTGTAGTTTACTGTAGCCTACCTCTGCTCTATTCTACTGTAGTTTACTGTAGCCTACCTCTGCTCTATTCTACTGTAGTTTACTGTAGCCTACCTCTGCTCTATTCTACTGTAGTTCACTGTAGCCTACCTCTGCTATATTCTACTGTAGTTTACTGTAGCCTACCTCTGCTATATTCTACTGTAGTTTACTGTAGCCTACCTCTGCTCTATTCTACTGTAGTTTACTGTAGCCTACCTCTGCTCTATTCTACTGTAGTTTACTGTAGCCTACCTCTGCTCTATTCTACTGTAGTTTACTGTAGCCTACCTCTGCTCTATTCTACTGTAGTTTACTGTAGCCTACCTCTGCTCTATTCTACTGTAGTTTACTGTAGCCTACCTCTGCTCTATTCTACCGTAGTTCACTGTAGCCTACCTCTGCTCTATTCTACTGTAGTTTACTGTAGCCTACCTCTGCTCTATTCTACTGTAGTTTACTGTAGCCTACCTCTGCTCTATTCTACTGTAGTTTACTGTAGCCTACCTCTGCTATATTCTTGGTTTGTTCTGCAGAAATAGACACTTTGTCTATCAATAGAATGTCATGTTTCCAATAGTTGTCGTCAAATTAATGATGTGGTCTCTGAAGTGTTGAATTCACATCACGTTTCTGTTTTAAATTTTCTAGGTGTCAGCAGATTCCGGTCAGTCTGTGTCCATCAGGCTGGAACAACTGACCAAGCTGCTCTACTCCATAGAGGAGAAGGTCAACGTTTAACACGATTCTAAACCTAGGAGCCTGTCCCAAATGGCACCCTATTTCCTATATGTAGTGCACTACTTTTGACCAGGTCCCATAGAGCTCTGGCCAAAGGTAACACACTATATAGGGAATAGGGTGCCATTTGGGAAGCGATATTATTCTAAAATGAAAAATGTTATTCAACTTTTGCATAAAGCTCTTTCATTAACCTTGGTGTAATCACTAACTAATCACTAACTAACCCTGGTGTAATCACTAACTAATCACTAACTAAACCCTTGTCTAATCACTAACCTCTCATATGTTGCAACATCTTCCCTGTTACATTTTGACATTACCACACCATGGCAAAACATCATCTTGAAGAAGTAGTGTTTTCGTTAATTTGCTGTAGTTCCCTTTTCAGGCCAAAACTGCAGTGTATGAGTGGGCTGGGAATGACGGAGGCCACAGGAGGTCTCTGATACCACCTATTACATTTGAAGTAAGTGAGCTAAAAAAAAGATACAATAGCCAAAAAAAGGCATTTTCACAACTTTATGACATATCAAAAGGCAAGATTGAGAAGAAACCTGACTGAAACAAAGTCATTTCTCTCAATTGTCATTGGGGGGTAAACTCAATGAGTGTATTTGAATGGACAAAGCCATCGATCACGTGACACCATTAACGCCTATGTGAACACTCAGTAGTGCATTTGAAGCCAAGGAAATTGATTAAAGATGGCATCTCATGGATACTCCACATAACATGCGCAGCTAGTCCAGGCTAGCTCCAGGCTAGCTCCAGTGCTGCCCCCCTCTCATTGAGTATCTCAAGTTGAAGGCCAACCGTGGTACTGCAGGCTGCGATTAGCAACTCAATTATACTTATAATTTCTTCTGTGTGTGATTTTAAAATAATTGGTTCAAGCGCGTGCATATGGTGTAATAGAAGCAATTATTGGTACCATGACTGTCTTCTGAATCTTTAATTTTTTTTACATGAAGATTGACCACAAAAATGGACATTTTCCCATTCATTGTAATGGGGGATCCTGTTGTTTTGCTAAAATTTTAGTCATTTAGCAGACGCTCTTATCCAGAGCGACTTACAGTTAGTGAGTGCATACATTATTTTTTGTATTTTTCATACTGGCCCCCCGTGGGAATCAAAGCCACAACCCTGGCGTTGCAAACGCCATGCTCTACATCCCTGCCGGCCATTCCTATCCCTACCCTGGATGACGCTAGGCCAATTGTGCGCCGCCCCATGGGTCTCCCGGTCGCGGCCGGTTACGACAGAGCCTGGATTCAAACCAGGATCTCTAGTGGCACAGCTAGCACTGCGATGCAGTGCCTTAGACTACTGCGCCACTCGGGAGGTAACAATGTCTGCAGCACCGTGGTCGGCTTTGAACATCCGTGGCTTCAATGAGAGGGGGCAGTCGTTTTCCCCTGGGTAAACTGCAAATGAAGTTTTATTCCAAAACGCTATATATAAATTTTCTGAAATGTTGGTAAATTAGCTTTTATTGTTTAAAGAACTTATGAAAGAGATTGGTGTGTTTTTTAAGCATCTAATCATGGCATGGGGCTGTTCGATGACAGACATGTATTTGTTTAAAATCTATCACTTGATGGTTTCATTTCAGAGAGACAAGTAATCATTTTTTGCTGCAAAATGCTATATACACTCTCTGAGAAATAAGTAGTACTGCTAGGTTTTACACAGTCATGTGACAAATAACTAGATTTTTTTAAATAAAGAAATGTACAAATTATTCATTTGTTACATCAATATAAAACTTTTTTTTTACAAAGATTAATAAATACAGTAATATGAGATCTGTATGTAAATATTTACATTTTAGTCATTTAGCAGATGCTCTTATCCAGAGCTACTTACAGTTAGTACATTCATCTTAAGATACAGTGGGGAAAAAAAGTATTTAGTCAGCCACCAATTGTGCAAGTTCTCCCACTTAAAAAGATGAGAGAGGCCTGTAATTTTCATCATAGGTACACGTCAACTATGACAGACAAATTAAGAAAAAAAAATCCAGAAAATCACACTGTAGGATTTTTAATGAATTTATTTGCAAATTATGGTGGAAAATAAGTATTTGGTCACCTACAAACAAGCAAGATTTCTGGCTCTCACAGACCTGTAACTTCTTCTTTAAGAGGCTCCTCTGTCCTCCACTCGTTACCTGTATTAATAGCACCTGTTTGAACTTGTTATCAGTATAAAAGACACCTGTCCACAACCTCAAACAGTCACACTCCAAACTCCACTATGGCCAAGACCAAAGAGCTGTCAAAGGACACCAGAAACAAAATTGTAGACCTGCACCAGGCTGGGAAGACTGAATCTGCAATAGGTGAGCAGCTTGGTTTGAAGAAATCAACTGTGGGAGCAATTATTAGGAAATGGAAGACATACAAGTCCACTGATAATCTCCCTCGATCTGGGGCTCCACGCAAGATCTCACCCCGTGGGGTCAAAATGATCACAAGAACGGTGAGCAAAAATCCCAGAACCACACAGGGGGACCTAGTGAATGACCTGCAGAGAGCTGGGACCAAAGTAACAAAGCCTACCATCAGTAACACACTACGCCGCCAGGGACTCAAATCCTGCAGTTCCAGACGTGTCCCCCTGCTTAAGCCAGTACATGTCCAGGCCCGTCTGAAGTTTGCTAGAGTGAATTTGGATGATCCAGAAGAGGATTGGGAGAATGTCATATAGTCAGATGAAACCAAAATATAACTTTTTGGTAAAAACTCAACTCCGTCGTGTTTGGAGGACAAAGAATGCTGAGTTGCATCCAAAGAACACCATACCTACTGTGAAGCATGGGGGGTGTAAACATCATGCTTTGGGGCTGTTTTTCTGCAAAGGGACCAGGACGACTGATCCGTGTAAAGGAAAGAATGAATGGGGCCATGTATCGTGAGATTTTGAGTGAAAATCTCCTTCCATCAGCAAGGGCATTGAAGATGAAACGTGGCTGGGTCTTTCAGCATGACAATAATCCCAAACACACTGCCCGGGCAACGAAGGAGTGGCTTCGTAAGAAGCATTTCAAGGTCCTGGAGTGGCCTAGCCAGTCTCCAGATCTCAACCCCATAGAAAATCTTTGAGGGAGTTGAAAGTCCGTGTTGCCCAGCGACAGCCCCAAAACATCACTGCTCTAGAGGAGATCTGCATGGAGGAATGGGCCAAAATAGTGTGTGAAAACCTTGTGAAGACTTACAGAAAACGTTTGACCTGTGTCATTGCCAACAAAGGGTATATAACAAAGTATTGAGAAACTTTTGTTATTGACCAAATACTTATTTTCCACCATAATTTGCAAATAAATTCATAAAAAATCCTACAATGTGATTTTCTGGATTTTTTTTTCTTATTTTGTCTGTCATAGTTGACGTGTACCTATGATGAAAATTAAAGGCCTCTCTCATCTTTTTAAGTGGGAGAACTTGCACAATTGGTGGCTGACTAAATACTTTTTTTCCCCACTGTAGCTAGACAAGACAACCATATCGCAGGATACGAACAACCAACTCCATTTTAATACACGTATAAAATATATCAATAAAACATGTGAGAACAGTAATATTTTACACACACACACGAAGGTACCCATAGCAATTATTTCTGATTTAAAAAAAACACAAATGTGAAAAATTGGTGGATATAGCATTTTTTGGAACGAATCTCTTCAAATTGTCTTTGCACGGTTCAATTGCACAGGGTTCCTTTTGTGAAATTTGTGAGGTCTTCTTTGCAGGTCAAATCAGAGTTGCTTGGTCTCACAACCAAGATGTTCCTCAAGGTGGATGTTGAAAGTGGGAAGATATACTTCAAGAAATGTAAAGACGGGCCAGAAGACAAATACTTTGTTCACAATAAAAGTAAGTACTCTATTCCTGATAAAATCACAGAAATTTCTATTTCTATTTTACATTCTGTATTGTACCTAAGTCGGCGTCCCAAATGGCACCCCATTCCCTATATAGTGCACTACTTTAGACCAGAGAATGGCACCCTATTCACTATATAGTGCACTACTTTAGACCAGAGAATGGCACCCTATTCCCTATATAGTGCACTACTTTAGACCAGAGAATGGCACCCTATTCCCTATATAGTGCACTACTTTAGACCAGAGAATGGCACCCTATTCCCTATATAGTGCACTACTTTAGACCAGAGAATGGCACCCTATTCCCTATATAGTGCACTACTTTAGACCAGAGAATGGCACCCTATTCCCTATATAGTGCACTACTTTAGACCAGAGAATGGCACCCTATTCCCTATATAGTGCACTCCTTTAGACCAGAGAATGGCACCCTATTCCCTATATAGTGCACTACTTTAGACCAGAGAATGGCACCCTATTCCCTATATAGTGCACTACTTTAGACCAGAGAATGGCACCCTATTCCCTATATAGTGCACTACTTTAGACCAGAGAATGGCACCCTATTCCCTATATAGTGCACTACTTTAGACCAGAGAATGGCACCCTATTCCCTATATAGTGCACTACTTTAGACCAGAGAATGGCACCCTATTCCCTATATAGTGTACTACTTTAGACCAGAGAATGGCACCCTATTCCCTATATAGTGCACTACTTTAGACCAGAGAATGGCACCCCATTCCCTATAGTGCACTACTTTAGACCAGAGAATGGCACCCTATTCCCTATATAGTGCACTACTTTAGACCAGAGAATGGCACCCTATTCACTATATAGTGCACTACTTTAGACCAGAGAATGGCACCCTATTCCCTATATAGAGCACTATTTTAGACCAGAGAATGGCACCCTATTCCCTATATAGTGCACTACTTTAGACCAGAGAATGGCACCCTATTCCCTATATAGTGCACTACTTTAGACCAGAGAATGGCACCCTATTCCCTATATAGTGCACTACTTTAGACCAGAGAATGGCACCCCATTCCCTATATAGTGCACTACTTTAGACCAGAGAATGGCACCCTATTCCCTATATAGTGCACTACTTTAGACCAGAGAATGGCACCCCATTCCCTATATAGTGCACTACTTTAGACCAGAGAATGGCACCCTATTCCCTATATAGTGCACTACTTTAGACCAGAGAATGGCACCCTATTCCTATATAGTGCACTACTTTAGACCAGAGAATGGCACCCCATTCCCTATATAGTGCACTACTTTAGACCAGAGAATGGCACCCCATTCCCTATATAGTGCACTACTTTAGACCAGAGAATGGCACCCCATTCCCTATATAGTGCACTACTTTTAAAAAATGTTGGGAGGCAATCTAAGACACCAGTTGATGTAGGCCTAATGTGTACCATGTGTAGTCTTACAGCTGGTGAAATCCCAGAAAGTTGCCAAGCTGGTGATCGTGGTGGAGACGGAGAAGGAGAAGACTCAGAGGAAAGAGTTTGTCTTCGACGACACAAAGGTAAAGACCTCAAAGTTATTAAGGTGTCAAGCTGTGGTTTCATGTTATGTCTGTATGGTGTCTTCTGATGTCTGTGTGTCCCGTGTGTGTGTGTGTGTGTGTGTGTGTGTGTGTGTGTGTGTCACCAGAAAAGAGAGGGATTTTGCCAACTCCTTCAGCAGATGAAGAACAAACACTCAGACAAGCCTGAGCCAGACATGATCACTTTGTTTGTCGGCACCTGGAATATGGGTAACAATCGCTGCCTTCAATGTCTACCTTCACCTAGAATGCATATAACTTTTTACATGGTGTTTCAATTTGTTTCTAATAAATACTCTATTTGGGGCGATTCCACACCAGCGTGGCCCGAAAATGTTTTTGGGGAGGGAAGATATTTAATATGCTTTTACATTTGTATCACAAACCATTTTTTTGAGAAAATCATCATGAAAACTGGTCATTTTAAGCTACATGCCTTCTATAAGACCCTATAGAGTGGTGAGGAAGTGACTTCACCGTTCACTTTCTATATTCAGGGTTCACTCAAACATCGTTTGAAGCTTTGTTTTACTATTGACAGTTACAGCTGATGTCGGGATTGTACGGTATATCGATTCACTGTACTTCAATATAAATCATCTGAAGTATTCGTTTCAGTCTCTGAACTGTTTAAGAAAACTTTTTGCCGCCAGCTCCTGAAGTCAGGGCACCAACAAACTATCATGGTCCAAACACACCAAGACAGTCGTGAAGAGGGCACGACAACACCTTTTCCCCCTCAGGAGACTGAAAAGATTTGACATGGGTCCCCATATCCTCAAAAAGTTATACAGCTGCACCATCGAGAGCATCCTGACTGGTTGCATCACCGCCTGGTATGGCAACTGCTCGGCCTCCGACCGCAAGGCGCTACAGAGGGTAGTGCGTACGGCCCAGTACATCACTGGGGCCAAGCTTCCTGCCATCCAGGACCTATATACAAGGCGGTGTCAGAGGAAGGCCCAACATTTTTTTAAAGACTCCAGTCACCCTAGTCATTGACTGTTCTCTCTGCTACCGCACGGCAAAAAGTACCGGAGCGCCAAGTCTAGGTCCAAAAGGCTCCTTAACAGCTTCTATCCCCAAGCCATAAGACTCCTGAACAGCTAATCAAATGGCCTCCCGGACTATTTACATTGACACCTGGCTAAACTAGCTGGCTAAACTAGCTGGCTAAACTAGCTGGCTAAACTAGCTGTCTAGCTGAACTAAGCTAGTTTTTGTCCTCATTGTAAACTTCATAAATACTGCATCCTCAACTTCAAAACTCCTTTGCTAGTTATACAATCATGTAACTAAGAAATTCGCTGTAAAGAAACATAGAAAATTATTGATTGTTTTATTGTTTTGTTGAATAGTCATGACTGGTTCGAGATATCTGTTGTAAGACGACGGTGGCGAAGGACATCATTGCTAGTTAACGCCGATCCAAGTTGAGTTTTGTGATCCACCCGCGTCATTGGCGTAGGATCCGCTGGACGGTTTCGGACGGGTCTTGGAGCTGTCAGAGCACACTATAAGGAATATAATGACACCAAGATGTTGTCTGTATCATGTACGGTTCACGGATCATATGGTCTTTTTTTTGTGTGATACAAATGTAAAAATCATGTCAAACATCCTTCCTCACAATTAAGTTTCTATGTGAGAATTGCCAGAACAATCTCAGATGCCAAAAAATATTTTCGGGCCACACTGGGATGGAATATGAGAATTGCCAGAACAATCTCAGATACCAAAAAATATTTTCGGGCCACACTGGGATGGAATATTTATCGATTGATATTGATCAATATCGACATTGCTGCTTTAGCTCAGTGGATAATTGTTTTGCTGAATGACTCAACAACTAGTTACACATTTCCTAATATTTTTTTTTTTTTAAAGATATTGATTAATTGACTGATTGATTGATCATTACCTCTCCCCCCAGGGAACGCCAGTCCCCCCCAAAGCATAGCATCCTGGTTCCAGTGTAAGGGTCAGGGCAAGACCAGGGATGACACAGCCGACCACATCCCTCATGACATCTATGTGATCGGGACTCAGGAAGATCCCCTGGGGGAGAAGGAGTGGACGGACACACTGAAGAGTGCTCTGAGAGGAACCACCAACATCAGCTTCAAACAAGTCAGTGAAATCTCAATTAGTATTTTCATGATTCCTTGCACCAATTGGAGAAGAAGGCCTGAGGGGCGGGACCTTGGATCAACTGCTCCAATACGGTTGAAAAGGAGGCAAGAGATAGTCTCAGTCTCAACACTCAGAGCCATTGTCTCAGTCTCAACACTCAGAGACAGTATCTCAGTCTCAACACTCAGAGCCAGTATCTCAGTCTCAACACTCAGAGCCATTGTCTCAGTCTCAACATTCAGAGCCATTGTCTCAGTCTCAACACTCAGAGCCAGTATCTCAGTCTCAACATTCAGAGCCATTGTCTCAGTCTCAACATTCAGAGCCAGTTTCTCAGTCTCAACACTCAGAGCCATTGTCTCAGTCTCAACACTCAGAGCCAGTATCTCAGTCTCAACATTCAGAGCCATTGTCTCAGTCTCAACATTCAGAGCCAGTTTCTCAGTCTCAACACTCAGAGCCAGTTTCTCAGTTTCAACACTCAGAGCCAGTTTCTCAGTTTCAACACTCAGAGCCAGTATCTCAGTTTCAACACTCAGAGCCAGTATCTCAGTCTCAACACTCAGAGCCAGTTTCTCAGTTTCAACACTCAGAGCCATTGTCTCAGTCTCAACACTCAGAGCCAGTATCTCAGTCTCAACACTCAGAGCCAGTTTCTCAGTTTCAACACTCAGAGCCATTGTCTCAGTCTCAACACTCCAAGACAGTTTCCCAGACATACAGTATATTAAGCCTGGACCTGGACTAAAGAGCACTTTCAATGGAGATTCTCCATGGAGCAAGCTTTTTAGTGTAGGACAAGGCTTCATCTGAGTCCAGTAAACCGACCCTTAAAGTACAGTTACTTGTATCTCCTTATTCCTACACTGGTTTGAGGTTAGGTTACATTACAAATGGCGGTGGCCCGTTTAAATATAGTCTGTCAGATTGTAATAGAGTCGAGCATAAGGAATGGTTAAGGAATCATTATTATGTGTTTTAATTTTGTTCAGATAGCCACCCAGACCCTATGGAACATCAGGATTGTTGTGCTAGCCAAGCCTGAGCACGAAAACAGAATCTCACACATCTTCTCAGACAGCGTCAAGACAGGGATCGCCAACGCTTTGGGTAAGTCCCATCAACTCACTGCAGTCCCGTCAACTCACTGCAGTCCCGTCAACTCACTGCAGTCCCATCAACTCACTGCAGTCCCATCAACTCACTGCTCTTTGGGACAGTTTCCCAGACACAGATTATACCTAGTCCTATATTAAAAAGCTTGCTCAATGCAGAATAATCTTTGAAATTGCTTTTTTGTCCAGGACTAACCTTTATCTGTGTCCGGGAAACAGGCACCTTTGGGTAACTAGGTAGATGATCAAAGATGCATACATCCATATTATTTTTGTTTTTCCAGGAAATAAGGGAGCAGTGGGCGTTTCCTTCATGTTCAATGGTACTTCCTTTGGCTTCGTTAACAGTCACCTGACCTCAGGCAGTGAGAAGAAGACCAGGTGAGCTGCAGGGACCAGAAATAGTTGACAAATCATTTTCACAATATACAAATCCTAAAGCATACTAAATAGCTGTGTCAAATGTAGACCATTTCCATGTTTTCCCAGAACTCCTGACCCCCTAGGAACCAGATTGCATTGAAAGCTAAATGGCGTTAAATAAAAAAAAAAGTGTATTGATTACACTGATACAATATCAGTAGGTACAGAGATTTGGGATTAAAAATGACCCAAATAAATACAGACCATTTTAATGTAGTATATGTCTGACCAGAACTTCTCTCAATTGCCTTGCATTGAATCATAAATAAAAAGATTTCCACGGGCACAATATCAGTACATTTAACATCTCGTCAAAACGTCTCTAAACTCATATGAGGTGTGTTTGTTTATGCTCCAGTATTGTTTAGAATGTCTGTTGTTTGTGGCCTGTCAGCTCTATTTCCTGAGGAGTCTATTGACGCATCGGTGCCTCAGTCTAAGTAACATAGTTAAAAGATCCCCATCAAAATCCGTCAGTTTAAAATAGAGATATATATTTTTAAGAATTAACAGCCTTTAACTGTTTCTGTTAGTTTCTGTTTGATGAATAGAGAAACACAAAGATTATGAGCCTGCATATTGCAAAAATAGCTAACCGTGAGAAAAGAAGACATCATATCTCAACTTGAAACAAGACATTTAATTCCTCAACATTTCTTCTCTTGCCAGACGCAACCAGAATTACGTCAGCATCCTACGCTTCCTTAATCTTGGAGATAAGAAACTGAATCCTTTTGACATCACACATCGATTCACTCATCTGTTCTGGCTTGGGGATCTGAATTATCGAATCGAACTGCCAACCACAGTAAGTTATACTTAGTTTAGCAGTTAGTTACCATTGGGTGGGGAGATTGTATTGCAGCTAATTCGGGGGGTAGCCTGACTGGGACTCGACCCCGGGTCCAGCAGCTGTCATATTCTTACGAATATTCTAAAATCAGTATGTAAACAATAATGATGCGCATTTTCCAAACATAGACGCGTTTCCATAAAATTTACTTGCGGCAGGTAAAAGGCTGTGCATGATGACGTAGTGCACATAAAAATACCTTTTGCGGTTACATTCCCATGTACAGATTATTATTATTTTATCTGACATGTACTTTAGGTTGGATAGAGACCTGGTTAGTGTAATAATGACAGTGTAATCAACAAATGATCTCTCTACGACAGTCTGCTGGAGGTATTAGTTATATTGAAGTAACCTACAGTGCATTATAAAAGTATTCATCCCCCTTGGCGTCTTTCCTATTTTGTTGCATTACAACCTGTCATTTAAATGGATTTTTATTTGGATTTCATGTAAATGGACATTTCACAAAATAGTCCAAATTGGTGAAGTGAAATGAAACAAATTACTTGTTTCAAACAATTCTAAAAAATATATAACGGAAAAGTGTTGCGTGCATATGTATTCACCGCCTTTGCTATGAAGCCCCTAAATAAGATCTGGTGCAACCAATTCAGAAGTCACATAATTAGTTAAATAAAGTCCACCTGTGTGCAATCTAAGTGTCACATGATCTGTCACATGATCTCAGTATATATACACCTGTTCTGAAAGGCCCCAGAGTCTGCAACACCACTAAGCAAGGGGCACCACCAAGCAAGCTGCACCATGAAGACCAAGGAGCTCTCCAAACAGGTCAGGGACAAAGTTGTGGAGAAGTACAGATCAGGGTTGGGTTATAAAAAAAATATCAGAAACTTTGAACATCCCACGGAACACCATTAAATCCATTATTTAAAAAAAAATTGAAAGAATATGGCACCACAACAAACCTGCCAAGAGAGGGCCGCCCACCAAAACTCACAGACCAGGAAAGGAGGGCATTAATCAGAGAGGCAACAAAGATACCAAATATAACCCTGAAGGAGCTGCAAAGCTCCACAGCGGCGATTGGAGTATCTATCCATAGGACCACTTTAAGCCGTACACTCCACAGAGCTGGGCTTTACGGAAGAGTGGCCAGAAAAAAAGCAAGTTGTTACTTTGCCACTGAGGACAGACCGCCTGGTGCATGAAAACAGTGGGTGCATCCCAAATGGCACCCTATTCCCCTATGTAGTGCAATATATATAGGGAATAGGGTGCCATTTGGGAAACACAGCCAGCATGCAGTTCCTGTTCCCTATTTCTCTGTTAGCAGCAGTTAGGTGAAATAGGGACTGTGCTGTGCTGCTGACATCGCTGGGCAGGAAGAGAGAGCAGCTACTTTGCATTGTGTTCCATTGCAGGAAGCAGAGAGCATTGTGTTCCCTTACAGGAAGCAGAGAGCATTGTGTTCCCTTACAGGAAGCAGAGAGCATTGTGTTCCCTTACAGGAAGCAGAGAGCATTGTGTTCCATTGCAGGAAGCAGAGAGCATTGTGTTCCCTTACAGGAAGCAGAGAGCATTGTGTTCCCTTACAGGAAGCAGAGAGCATTGTGTTCCCTTACAGGAAGCAGAGAGCATTGTGTTCCCTTACAGGAAGCAGAGAGCATTGTGTTCCCTTACAGGAAGCAGAGAGCATTGTGTTCCCTTACAGGAAGCAGAGAGCATTGTGTTCCCTTACAGGAAGCAGAGAGCATTGTGTTCCCTTACAGGAAGCAGAGAGCATTGTGTTCCCTTACAGGAAGCAGAGAGCATTGTGTTCCCTTACAGGAAGCAGAGAGCATTGTGTTCCCTTACAGGAAGCAGAGAGCATTGTGTTCCCTTACAGGAAGCAGAGAGCATTGTGTTCCCTTACAGGAAGCAGAGAGCATTGTGTTCCATTGCAGGAAGCAGAGAGCATTGTGTTCCCTTACAGGAAGCAGAGAGCATTGTGTTCCCTTACAGGAAGCAGAGAGCATTGTGTTCCCTTACAGGAAGCAGAGAGCATTGTGTTCCCTTACAGGAAGCAGAGAGCATTGTGTTCCCTTACAGGAAGCAGAGAGCATTGTGTTCCCTTACAGGAAGCAGAGAGCATTGTGTTCCCTTACAGGAAGCAGAGAGCATTGTGTTCCCTTACAGGAAGCAGAGAGCATTGTGTTCCCTTACAGGAAGCAGAGAGCATTGTGTTCCCTTACAGGAAGCAGAGAGCATTGTGTTCCCTTACAGGAAGCAGAGAGCATTGTGTTCCCTTACAGGAAGCAGAGAGCATTGTGTTCCCTTACAGGAAGCAGAGAGCATTGTGTTCCCTTACAGGAAGCAGAGAGCATTGTGTTCCCTTACAGGAAGCAGAGAGCATTGTGTTCCCTTACAGGAAGCAGAGAGCATTGTGTTCCCTTACAGGAAGCAGAGAGCATTGTGTTCCCTTACAGGAAGCAGAGAGCATTGTGTTCCCTTACAGGAAGCAGAGAGCATTGTGTTCCCTTACAGGAAGCAGAGAGCATTGTGTTCCCTTACAGGAAGCAGAGAGCATTGTGTTCCCTTACAGGAAGCAGAGAGCATTGTGTTCCCTTACAGGAAGCAGAGAGCATTGTGTTCCCTTACAGGAAGCAGAGAGCATTGTGTTCCCTTACAGGAAGCAGAGAGCATTGTGTTCCCTTACAGGAAGCAGAGAGCATTGTGTTCCCTTACAGGAAGCAGAGAGCATTGTGTTCCCTTACAGGAAGCAGAGAGCATTGTGTTCCCTTACAGGAAGCAGAGAGCATTGTGTTCCCTTACAGGAAGCAGAGAGCATTGTGTTCCCTTACAGGAAGCAGAGAGCATTGTGTTCCCTTACAGGAAGCAGAGAGCATTGTGTTCCCTTACAGGAAGCAGAGAGCATTGTGTTCCCTTACAGGAAGCAGAGAGCATTGTGTTCCCTTACAGGAAGCAGAGAGCATTGTGTTCCCTTACAGGAAGCAGAGAGCATTGTGTTCCCTTACAGGAAGCAGAGAGCATTGTGTTCCCTTACAGGAAGCAGAGAGCATTGTGTTCCCTTACAGGAAGCAGAGAGCATTGTGACCAAGATCAAACAGCAGCAGTACCAGGAACTGCTGTGCAGAGACCAGCTCACCATTGAGAGGGCAGAAGAGAAGGTCTTCCTACACTATGGTGAGACATGGCCACTAGCAACAACAGACATTTCCATACAAAATCAATAGTGATAGAGAGATACATCTACAGTATGTTGGTATTGTAGGCTTAACAGGCACTACACTATTTTACACTATCAAGCTTCAACATTTTAAAGAGGCATGCAGTCAAAAACTTGATTTTCCTAGGTTTTCTATACAGTACCAGTCAAAAGTTTGGACACACCTACTCATTCAAGGGTTGTCCTTTATTTTAACTATTTTCTACATTGCAGAATAATAGTGAAGACATCAAAACTATGAAATAACACATATGGAATCATGTAGTAACCAAAAAAGTGTTAAACAAATCAAAATATATTTTATATTTGAGATTCTTTGAATAGCCACCCTTTGCCTTCATGACAGCTTTTCACACTCTTGGTATTCTCTCAACCAGCTTCACCTGGAATGCTTTTCCAACAGTCTTGAAGGAGTTCCCACATATGCTGAACACTTGTTGGCTGCCTTTCCTTCAGTCTGCCGTCCGACTCATCCCAAACCATCTCAATTGGGTTGAGAACCATCTCAATTGGGTTTAGGTCGGGGGATTGTGGAGGCCAGGTCATCTGATGCAGCACTCCATCACTCTCCTTCTTGGTAAAATAGCCCTTACACAGCCTGGAGGTGTGTTGGGTCATTGTCCTGTTAAAAAACAAATGATAGTCCCACTAAGCCCAAACCAGATGGGATGGCATATCGCTGCAGAATGCTGTGGTAGCCATGCTGGTTAAGTGTGCCTTGAATTCTAAATAAATCACAGACAATGTCACCAACAAAGCACCCCCACACCATAACACCTCCTCCTCCATGCTTTACGGTGGGAAATACACATGCGGAGATCATCCGTTCACCTACTCCGCATCTCACAAAGACACGGCGGTTGGACCCAAAAATCTCCAATTTGGACTCCAGACCAAAGGACAAATTTCCACCTGTCTAATGTCCATTGCTCGTGTTTCTTGGCCCAAGCAGGTCTCTTCTTATTATTGGTGTCCTTTAGTAGTGCTTTCGACCATGAAGGCCTGATTCACACTGTCCCCTCTGAACAGTTGATGTTGAGATGTGTCTGTGACTTGAACTCTGTGAAGCATTTATTTGGGCTGCAGTTTCTGAGGCTGGTAACTCTAATTAACTTATTCTCTGCAGCAGAGGTAACTCTGGGTCTTCCATTCCTGTGGCAGTCCTCATGAGAGCCAGTTTCATCATAGCGCTTGATGGTTTTTGTGACTGCACTTGAAGAAACTTTCAAAGTTCTTGAAATGTTCCGTATTGACTGACCTTCATGTCTTAAAGTAATGATGGACTGTCGTTTCTCTTTGCTTATTTGAGCTGTTCTTGCCATAATATGGACTTGGTATTTTACCAAATAGGGCTATCTTCTGTATACCCCCCCCCCACACACACACACCTTGTCACAACACAACTGATTGGCTCAAACGCATTAAGAAGGAAATAAATCCCACAAATGAACTTTTAACAAGGTACACCTGTTAATTGAAATGCATTCCAGGTGATTACCTCCTGAAGCTGGTTGAGAGAATGCCAAGAGTGTGCAAAGCTGTCATCAAGGCAAAGGGTGGCTATTTGAAGAATCTCAAATATAAAATATATTTTGATTTGTTTAACACTTTTTTAGTTACTACATGATTCCATATGTGTTATTTCATAGTTTTGATGTCTTCACTATTATTCTGCAATGTAGAAAATAGTAAAAATAAAGAAAAACCCTTGAATGAGTAGGTGTGTCCAAACTTTTGACTGGTAGTGTATATTTCCACAGTATGAGATTGGAAAAATACTGTCAAATTGAAAATTATGATAATGCCCTTTTAGTGTTTGAAAAGACAGGAAGTTAATAGACCAATAACAAAGAGAGTTTGCCCTCCTCTCTGCCAATAACAGCTAGTTTTCAGTTTCCCTCCCATTAGGCTCCTCCAATTAGCCTCTCTCTCAGACCACTCCCAGACAGTTTAGCTACACTGCTGCTTGAGAAACTGCATTTTGCTAAGAAGCTATTTTTGTTTAGTTTTGACCATTTAAATTAAAAACAATCACATTAAGGTACTTAATTGTTACCCTGAAATGATTTGATATTGAGATAGAAATGTCTGCATTGGACCTTTAATAAAACCATTTGCCTAGTCCAAGTCTTATGCTGTTCTCATTGAAATGTGCAAAATTAAGCCTTTGAGTTCACCACAATCTATCTATGATGACCTATGACCTTCACCACAATCTATCTTGACCTTTGATACCTTTGCTGTTTCATTTAACAGACGAGGAGGAGATCACATTCGCACCCACGTATCGTTTCGAGAGAGACACACGAGAGAGATATGTCTACACCAAGGCCAAAGCCACAGGGGTAGGTTTACTGTGTATGTTTTCTCAGATGCTTTCCCACTGGGCACACCATTTCATTTTAACATGTGGAAATGTGGGTAATAGGGCCTCCCGAGTGGCGCAGTGGTCTAGAGATCCTGGTTCGAGTGGCACAGTGGTCTATGCCACTAGAGATCCTGGTTCGAGTGGCACAGTGGTCTATGTCACTAGAGATCCTGGTTCGAGTGGCACAGTGGTCTATGCCACTAGAGATCCTGGTTCGAGTGGCACAGTGGTCTATGCCACTAGAGATCCTGGTTCGAGTGGCACAGTGGTCTATGCCACTAGAGATCCTGGTTCGAGTGGCACAGTGGTCTATGCCACTAGAGATCCTGGTTCGAGTGGCACAGTGGTCTATGCCACTAGAGATCCTGGTTCGAGTGGCACAGTGGTCTATGCCACTAGAGATCCTGGTTCGAGTGGCACAGTGGTCTATGCCACTAGAGATCCTGGTTCGAGTGGCACAGTGGTCTATGCCACTAGAGATCCTGGTTCGAGTGGCACAGTGGTCTATGCCACTAGAGATCCTGGTTCGAGTGGCACAGTGGTCTATGCCACTAGAGATCCTGGTTCGAGTGGCACAGTGGTCTATGCCACTAGAGATCCTGGTTCGAGTCCAGGCCCTGTCGCAGCTGGCCGCGACCAGGAGACCCATTGGGCGGCGCGCAATTGGCCCAGCGTCGTCCAGGGTAGGGGAGGGTTTGGCCGGCAGGGATGTTCTTGTCCCATCGCGTACTAGTGACTCCTGTGGCGGACGGGCGCAGTGCACGCTGACTCGGTCGCCAGGTGTACAGTGTTTCCTCCGGCGCATTGGTGCGGCTTGCTTCCGGGTTAAGCGGGCAGTGCGGCTCGGTCGGGTTGTGTTTTGGAGGACGCATGACTCTCGACCTTCACCTGTCCAATGTCCGTACAGGAGTTGCAGCGATGGGACAAGACTGTAACTACCAATTGGATACCACGAAATTGGGGAGAAAAAGGAAATGTGGGTAATATTTGGTTTGGAAGTGGATCAATGAGATTTTAACTTTTATTCACCCACTCAAAAAGACAGCTAGAAGTTTGTTGAATTCCCAATGTGTTATCACTATGCTTTCAATCATCTAAAAGCACAACCAAATTCCAATGGAAAAACAATGTCTGATTTTTGGTTCAGTTGTCATTTAAATGTTTTGTCACTGTGCTTTCAACCATTTAAAAGCAAAGTTCAAATGGGAATACACTGTGCTTCATCTAATAGCAGAACCACATGACCTGGATTGCGGTTGAGATTACATTAAAAGTGCATGGCACAAGTGATCAATGCTGTTGGAGATTGACAGATTATTACAGCAATCTCCACAGACCTGCGACCTTTGCATGCTATCTTGAACATGCTTGATTACATAAGAAGGCATTTATACAGTAACCTCAAAACGTGCCCATGGATGTGTTACTCATTTTAAGGTTGAATAAATACTGTTACATTAGTTTGTAAGATAGCCTTAAATGTAATATTACAAAAGTAATTGTGTTTGGTTGGCAATGCAACCAAATATCAACATTTAAAGGAGATGTACAGTTGAAGTCGGAAGTTTACATACACCTTAGCCAAATTCATTTAAACTCAGTTTTTCACATTTCATGACATTTAATCCTAGTAAAAATTCCCTGTTTTAGGTCAGTTAGGATCACCACTTTATTTTAAGAATGTGAAATGTCAGAATAATAATAGAGAGGGTGATTTATTTAAGCTTTTATTTCTTTCATCACTTTCCCAGAGGGTCAGAAGTTTACATACACTTAATTAGTATTTGGTAGCATTGCCTTTAAATTGTTTAACTTGGATCAAACGTTTCGGGTAGCCTTCCACAAGCTTCCCACAATAAGTTGGGTGAATTTTGGCCCATTCCTCCTGACAGAGCTGGTGTAACTGAGTCAGGTTTGTAGGCCTCCTTGCTCGCACACGCCTTTTCAGTTCTGCCCACAAAATGTCTATAGGATTGAGGTCAGGGCTTTGTGATGGCCACTCCAATACCTTGACTTTGTTGTCCTTAAGCCATTTTGCCACAACTTTGGAAATATGCTTGGGGTCATTGTACATTTAGAAGACCCATTTGCGACCAAGCTTTAACTTCCTGATTGATGTCTTGAGATGCTTCAATATATCCACACAATTTCCCTTCCTCATGATGCCATCTATTTTGTGAAGTGCACCAGTCCCTCCTGCAGCAAAGCACCCCCACAGCATGATGCTGCCACCCCCGTGCTTCATGGTTGGGATGGTGTTCTTCGGCTTGCAAACAACCCCCTTTTTCCTCCAAACATAACAATGGTCATTATGGCCAAACAGTTCTATTTTTGTTTCATCAGACCAGAGGATATTTCTCCAAAAAGTACGATCTTTGACCCCATGTGCAGTTGCAAAACGTAGTCGGGCTATTTTATGGCGGTTTTGGAGCAGTGGCTTCTTCCTTGCTGAGCGGCCTTTCAGGTTATGTCAATATAGGACTTGTTTTACTGTGGATATAGATACATTTGTACCTGTTTCCTCCAGCATCTTCACAAGGTCCTTTGCTGTTGTTCTGGGATTGATTTGCACTTTTCGCACCAAATTACATTAATCTCTAGGAGACAGAATGCATCTCCTTCCTGAGCGGTATGATGGCTGCGTGGTCCCATGGTGTTTATACTTGCGTACTATTGTTTGTACAGATGAACGTGGTACCTTCAGGCGTTTGGAAATTGCTCCCAAGGATGAACCAGACTTGTGGAGGTCTACAATTTTTTTTCTGAGGTCTTGGCTGATTTCTTTTGATTTTCCCATGATGTCAAGCAAAGAGGCACTGAGTTTGAAGGTAGGCCTTGAAATACATCCACAGGTACACCTCCAATTGACTCAAATTATGTCAATTAGCCTATCAGAAGCTTCTAAATCCATGACATCATTTTCTAGAATTTTCCAAGCTGTTTAAAGGCACAGTCAACTTAGTGTATGTAAACTTCTGACCCACTGGAATTGTGATACAGTGAATTATAAGTGAAATAATCTGTCTGTAAACAATTGTTGGAAAAATTACTTGTGTCATGCACAAAGTAGATGTCCGAACCGACTTGCTAAAACTATAGTTTGTTAACAAGACATTTGTGGAGTGGTAGAAAAATGAGTTTTATTGACTCCAACCTAAGTGTATGTAAACTTCCGACTTCAACTGTATCTAATGCTTGGATAGTTTAATCTTAGCCACTGGCTTAATCCTAAGGTAACCCAACATATTATTTGTTAACTTGTCAACAAGTTAATAGGCTATTTACTGTATTGTAATAGTGATTTTATTGTCAACGCGACCCAATATTAACATTTGAAGATGTATCTTTTGTGCCACTGACTTAGTCTGGCTTAATTCCAGTTTGTCTACAAATTAATAATTGATATGTTGGACTCACGTTTCCATCTCAACCAAAAATCTAAGTTAAAGAATAGGACTAAATCAAATCAAACTTTATTTAAAGTGCATTTGAAGATTTGATTTAGTCCTATTCTTTAAGTTAGATTTTTGATTGAGATGGAGACGTGAATCCAACATATAAATTATTAATTTGTTGACAAACTGGAATTAAAGCCAGACTAAGTCAGTGGCACAGATGGAACTATCCAAGCCGAAGATCCTTCAAATGTTGATATTTGGTTGAGTTGACAACCAAACACAACTCAATATCCAGTTTGTCTACAAATTAATGAATTGATAAGTTGGAATCACATCTCCATCTCAACCAAAAATCTAAGTTAAAGAATAGGACTAAATCAAATCAAACTTTAAATATTTTGAATTAAATAGAGTTTGATTTAGTCCTATTCTTTACTTACATGTTTTAAATCCAACATATTATTAATTATAGTAATTATTAGTAATATTAGTAATTATTAACTTGTAAATTAAATTTGAAATCAACCAAAGCTTGAAACCCTAGGCCTATATGTACAGTGAATTCTGAAAGTATTCAGCCCCCTTGGACATTTTCCACATTTTGTTATGTTACAGACTTATTATAAAAACAATACCCCATAATGACAAAGCAAAAACAGGTTTTTAAACATTTTAGCAAATTTATAAAAAATAAAAAACTGAAATATTATATTTACATAAGTATTCAGACCCTTTACTCAGTACTTGGTTGAAGCACCTTTGACAGCGATTATAGCCTTGAGGCTTCTTGGGTATGACGCTACAAGCTTGGCACACCTGTATTTGGGGAGTTTCCCCCATTCTTCTCTGCAGATCCTCTCAAGCTCTGTCAGGTTGGATGGGGAGCGTCGCTGCACAGCTATTTTCAGGTCTCTCCAGAAATGTTCGATCGGGTTCAAGTCCGGGCTCTGGCTGGGCCACTCAAGGACATTCAGAGACTTGTCCCGAAGCCACTCCTGCGTTGTCTTGGCTGTGTGGTTAGGATCGTTGTCCTGTTGGAAGGCGAACCTTCTCCCTAGTCTGAGGTCCTGAGCGCTCTGGAGCAGGTTTTCATCAAGTATCTCTCTGTACTTTGCTCCGTTCATCTTTACCTCGATCCTGACTAGTCTCCCAGTCCCTGCCGCTGAAAAACATCCCCACAGCATGATGCTGCCACCACCATGCTTCACCGTAGGGATGGTGCCAGGTTTCCTCCAGACGTGACGCTTGCCATTCATGCTAAAGAGTTCAATCTTGGTTTCAACAGACCAGAGAATCTTGTTTCTCATGGTCTGAGTCCTTTAGGTGCCTTTTGGCAAACTCCAAGCGGCTGTCATATGCCTTTTACTGAGGAGTGGCTTCCGTCTGGCCACTACCATAAAGGCCTGATTGGTGGAGTGCTGCAGAGATGGTTGTCCTTCTGGAAGGTTCTCCCATCTCCACAGAGGAACACTGGAGCTCTGTCAGAGTGACCATCGGGTTCTTGGTCACCTCTCTGACCAAGGCCCTCTCCACCGATTGCTCAGTTTGGCCGGGCAGCCAGCTCTAGGAAGAGTCTGGGTGGTTCCAAACTTCTTCCATTTAAGAATGATGGAGGGGACCTTCAATGCTGCAGAAATGTTTTGGTACCTTTCCCCAGATCTGTGCCTCGACACAATCCTGTCTCGGAGCTCTACAGACAATTCCTTCGACCTCATGGCTTGGTTTTTGCTCTGACATGCACTGTCAACTGTGGGACCTTATATAGACAGGTGTGTGCCTTTCCAAATCATGTCCAATCAATTGAATTTACCACAGGTGGACTCCAATCAAGTTGTAGAAACATCTCAAGGATGATCAATAGAAACAAGATACACCTGAGCTGAATTTCGAGTCTCATAGCAAAGGGTCTGAATACTTATGTAAATAAGGTATCTGTTTTTTTTTATTTTATACATTTGCTAAAATTTCTAAAAACCTGTTTTCGCTTTGCTATTATGGGGTATTGTGTGTAGATTGATGAGGAGCAGTAACGTAACAAAATGTGGAAAAAGGGGAAGGGGTCTGAATACTTTCCAAAGGCACTGTATTGTCTATTTTTAGTTGAACCCTGGATTGAATTGAAACAATAGCTGTTGATGACTTTGCAAATGCTGTATAGGTCTAAATATTATCATTGATGATATATGACTTATAAAGTATGGTTTCATTTTAATTTGCTCTGTTAAACCTACCCTTTGGAATGACTTTGATAGCAACAGTGAATCCATTTAATCATTAAGAGATCTCTCAATAATCATTATCACGATAGCACATTGGTAGTAGTCAGTGAAAAATATCAAAGCAGGGCTTGGTTAAAACCCTGAAAGGGAGACCAAAGGGATAGCTGTAGATGGATCTACTCTCTAGTAAGAAGTGCTGTAGATGGATCTACTCTCCAGTAAGGGATAGCTGTAGATGGATCTACTCTCCAGTAAGAATAGCTGTAGATGGATCTACTCTCTAGTAAGGATAGCTGTAGATGGATCTACTCTCCAGGAAGAATAGCTGTAGATGGATCTACTCTCCAGTAAGAAGTGCTGTAGATGGATCTACTCATCAGTAAGGATAGCTGTAGATGGATCTACTCTCCAGTAAGAAGTGCTGTAGATGGATCTACTCTCTAGTAAGGATAGCTGTAGATGGATCTACTCTCCAGTAAGAAGTGCTGTAGATGGATCTACTCTCTAGTAAGGATAGCTGTAGATGGATCTACTCTCCAGTAAGAATAGCTGTAGATGGATCTACTCTCTAGCTGTAGATGGATCTACTCTCCAGTAAGAATAGCTGTAGATGGATCTACTCTCCAGTAAGAAGTGCTGTAGATGGATCTACTCTCCAGTAAGAAGTGCTGTAGATGGATCTACTCTCCAGTAAGAATAACTGTAGATGGATCTACTCTCCAGTAAGAATAGCTGTAGATGGATCTACTCTCCAGTAAGAAGTGCTGTAGATGGATCTACTCTCTAGTAAGGATAGCTGTAGATGGATCTACTCTCTAGTAAGGATAGCTATAGATGGATCTACTCTCCAGTAAGAAGTGCTGTAGATGGATCTACTCTCCAGTAAGAAGTGCTGTAGATGGATCTACTCTCCAGTAAGGATTGCTGTAGATGGATCTAATCTCTAGTAAGGATAGCTGTAGATGGATCTACTCTCCAGTAAGGATAGCTGTAGATGGATCAACTCTCCAGTAAGGATAGCTGTAGATGGATCTACTCTCCAGTAAGGATAGCTGTAGATGGATCTACTCTCCAGTAAGAAGTGCTGTAGATGGATCTACTCTCCAGTAAGAATAGCTGTAGATGGATCTACTCTCCAGTAAGAATAGATGTAGATGGATCTACTCTCCAGTAAGAAGTGCTGTAGATGGATCTACTCTCTAGTAAGGATAGCTGTAGATGGATCTACTCTCTAGTAAGGATAGCTATAGATGGATCTACTCTCCAGTAAGAAGTGCTGTAGATGGATCTACTCTCCAGTAAGAAGTGCTGTAGATGGATCTACTCTCCAGTAAGAATAGCTGTAGATGGATCTACTCTCCAGTAAGGGTAAGCTATAGATGGATCTACTCTCTAGTAAGGATAGCTGTAGATGGATCTACTCTCTAGTAAGGATAGCTGTAGATGGATCTACTCTCCAGTAAGGATAGCTGTAGATGGATCTACTCTCCAGTAAGGATAGCTGTATATGGATCTACTCTCCAGTAAGAATAGCTGTAGATGGATCTACTCTCCAGTAAGAAGTGCTGTAGATGGATCTACTCTCCAGTAAGGATAGCTGTAGATGGATCTACTCTCCAGTAAGAATAGCTGTAGATGGATCTACTCTCCAGTAAGAATAGCTGTAGATGGATCTACTCTCCAGTAAGAAGTGCTGTAGATAGATCTACTCTCCAGTAAGGTATAGCTGTAGATGGATCTACTCTCCAGTAAGAATAGCTGTAGATGGATCTACTCTCTAGTAAGGATAGCTGTAGATGGATCTACTCTCCAGTAAGAATAGATGTAGATGGATCTACTCTCCAGTAAGAAGTGCTGTAGATGGATCTACTCTCCAGTAAGGATAGCTGTAGATGGATCTACTCTCCAGTAAGAAGTGCTGTAGATGGATCTACTCTCCAGTAAGAAGTGCTGTAGATAGATCTACTCTCCAGTAAGAATAGCTGTAGATGGATCTACTCTCCAGTAAGGATAGCTGTAGATGGATCTACTCTCCAGTAAGAAGTGCTGTAGATGGATCTACTCTCTAGTAAGGATAGCTGTAGATGGATCTACTCTCCAGTAAGAAGTGCTGTAGATGGATCTACTCTCTAGTAAGGGATAGCTGTAGATGGATCTACTCTCCAATAAGAAGTGCTGTAGATGGATCTACTCTCTAGCTGTAGATGGATCTACTCTCCAGTAAGAATAGCTGTAGATGGATCTACTCTCCAGTAAGAAGTGCTGTAGATAGATCTACTCTCCAGTAAGGTATAGCTGTAGATGGATCTACTCTCCAGTAAGAATAGCTGTAGATGGATCTACTCTCTAGTAAGGATAGCTGTAGATGGATCTACTCTCCAGTAAGAATAGATGTAGATGGATCTACTCTCCAGTAAGAAGTGCTGTAGATGGATCTACTCTCCAGTAAGGATAGCTGTAGATGGATCTACTCTCCAGTAAGAAGTGCTGTAGATGGATCTACTCTCCAGTAAGAAGTGCTGTAGATAGATCTACTCTCCAGTAAGAATAGCTGTAGATGGATCTACTCTCCAGTAAGGATAGCTGTAGATGGATCTACTCTCCAGTAAGAAGTGCTGTAGATGGATCTACTCTCTAGTAAGGATAGCTGTAGATGGATCTACTCTCCAGTAAGAAGTGCTGTAGATGGATCTACTCTCTAGTAAGGGATAGCTGTAGATGGATCTACTCTCCAATAAGAAGTGCTGTAGATGGATCTACTCTCTAGCTGTAGATGGATCTACTCTCCAGTAAAAATAGCTGTAGATGGATCTACTCTCCAGTAAGAAGTGCTGTAGATGTATCTACTCTCCAGTAAGAATAGCTGTAGATGGATCTACTCTCCAGTAAGAATAGCTGTAGATGGATCTACTCTCCAGTAAGAAGTGCTGTAGATGGATCTACTCTCTAGTAAGGATAGCTGTAGATGGATCTACTCTCTAGTAAGAATAGCTATAGATGGATCTACTATCCAGTAAGAAGTGCTGTAGATGGATCTACTCTCCAGTAAGAAGTGCTGTAGATGGATCTACTCTCCAGTAAGAATAGCTGTAGATGGATCTACTCTCTAGTAAGGATAGCTGTAGATGGATCTACTCTCCAGTAAGAAGTGCTGTAGATGGATCTACTCTCCAGTAAGGAGTGCTGTAGATGGATCTACTCTCCAGTAAGAATAGCTGTAGATGGATCTACTCTCTAGTAAGAATAGCTGTAGATGGATCTACTCTCCAGTAAGAATAGCTGTAGATGGATCTACTCTCCAGTAAGAAGTGCTGTAGATGGATCTACTCTCTAGTAAGGGATAGCTGTAGATGGATCTACTCTCCAGTAAGAATAGCTGTAGATGGATCTACTCTCTAGTAAGGATTGCTGTAGATGGGATCTACTCTCCAGTAAGAAGTGCTGTAGATGGATCTACTCTCTAGTAAGGATAGCTGTAGATGGATCTACTCTCCAGTAAGAAGTGCTGTAGATGGATCTACTCTCTAGCTGTAGATGGATCTACTCTCCAGTAAGAATAGCTGTAGATGGATCTACTCTCCAGTAAGAAGTGCTGTAGATGGATCTACTCTCCAGTAAGAAGTGCTGTAGATGGATCTACTCTCCAGTAAGAATAGCTGTAGATGGATCTACTCTCCAGTAAGAATAGCTGTAGATGGATCTACTCTCCAGTAAGGGATAGCTGTAGATGGATCTACTCTCTAGTAAGGATAGCTGTAGATGGATCTACTCTCTAGTAAGGATAGCTGTAGATGGATCTACTCTCCAGTAAGGATAGCTGTAGATGGATCTACTCTCCAGTAAAGATAGCTGTAGATGGATCTACTCTCCAGTAAGGATAGCTGTAGATGGATCTACTCTCCAGTAAGAAGTGCTGTAGATGGATCTACTCTCCAGTAAGAATAGCTGTAGATGGGTCTACTCTCCAGTAAGGATAGCTGTAGATGGATCTACTCTCTAGTAAGGATAGCTGTAGATGGATCTACTCTCCAGTAAGAAGTGCTGTAGATGGATCTACTCTCCAGTAAGGATAGCTGTAGATGGATCTACTCTCCAGTAAGAATAGCTGTAGATGGATCTACTCTCCAGTAAGGATAGCTATAGATGGATCTACTCTCCAGTAAGAAGTGCTGTAGATGGATCTACTCTCTAGTAAGGGATAGCTGTAGATGGATCTACTCTCCAGTAAGAATAGCTGTAGATGGATCTACTCTCTAGTAAGGATAGCTGTAGATGGATCTACTCTCCAGTAAGAAGTGCTGTAGATGGATCTACTCTCTAGTAAGGATAGCTGTAGATGGATCTACTCTCCAGTAAGGATAGCTGTAGATGGATCTACTCTCCAGTAAGGATAGCTGTAGATGGATCTACTCTCCAGTAAGGATAGCTGTAGATGGATCTACTCTCCAGTAAGAAGTGCTGTAGATGGATCTACTCTCCAGTAAGAAGTGCTTTAGATGGATCTATTCTCCAGTAAGAATAGCTGTAGATGGATCTACTCTCCAGTAAGGGATAGCTGTAGATGGATCTACTCTCTAGTAAGGATAGCTGTAGATGGATCTACTCTCTAGTAAGGGATAGCTGTAGATGGATCTACTCTCCAGTAAGAAGTGCTGCCCAACCTATTATTTAGATTTTTTATAGTGGATATAGCGATGATCTGACATTGTTTCAAAGGTACAAATTCAACATTTTTTATACAAGGTTTGTCTATGTTGAACAATGGTTACCATGATGATCTAGTCCTGTGGTTGAAATTTCAGCCTCTAAAACAACAGTTTACGTCGACTACTTTTTTGCAATTCCATGTAGATTCCACGCCACAATGCGTTGACAAATTACATTGAAACAACGTTGATACAACCAGTTTGTGCCCAGCGGGTTGGCGTGGCACAGGCATGCCCTCATACAGTACAGTAACTAAGCAAATATCTGAGAGTACAATGTCGACAGCTCAGCAGTTTATTTTTCTGCATCTCATCGTAGCTGGGGACTCTCAGATGACCCAGGGCTTGGAAAGAGGGTTGTGAAGAACATCTTGCTATCACAGCCACCACACAGGATCTCCGAAACCCTGATTTTATTTTGAAGATGCCATGGTCTTAGATACTATCAAAGACTGGATGAATTTCTGAAAGACGGAAATTAAAATGTGTTCTCCCTCACAGACTAAATACAATCTACCATCATGGTGTGATCGTGTTCTGTGGAAGTCCTACCCACTGGTGCATGTGTTCTGTCAGTCATACGGTGAGACTACTGCAATGATAATTGATCGATTTGATTAATTGTAGTAACCAATAAAATATGTTTCATCTTAGCTAATATTATACCAATTATATCATTTTGCAACCTCTCTTGCAGGGTGCACCAATGACATCATGACCAGTGACCACTCTCCAGTTTTCTCAACATTTGAAGTCGGGGTGGCATCACAGTTTGTCTCCAAACATGGTACGGTTTCTAACTTCATTAGACAACTACTGGCTGTATCTGATGTGTAAAGATCTGAAGAGAATATCAGCCTGTGTGTCTGACATTAAATTTAAAGTATTTCGGAATGATCTGCCCCTAAGAAGTTTTTCTAGTGTTTTCCTTGTCAAACTCCATAGACAACTATATAGGTTCGAATCCAGGCTCTGTCGTAGCCGGCCGCGACCGGGAGACCCCATGGGGCGGCGCACAATTGGCCCAGCGTCGTCCAGGGTAGGGGAGGGAATGGCCGGCAGGGGATGTAGCTCAGTTGGTAGAGCATGGCGTTTGCAACGCCAGGGTTGTGGGTTCGATTCCCACGGGGGGGCCAGTATAAAAAAATAAATACAAAAAAAGAATGTATGCACTCACTAACTGTAAGTCGCTCTGGATAAGATCGTCTGCTAAATGACTAAAATGTAAATGTACAACTGTCTTTCCAGATCCCAACAGTGTGTCTCAGGGTGGGATCAAGTTCATGAACTGCGTTGCCACCCTCATGACCAAGTCCAAGACCAAGTTCTTCATCGAATACCACTCCAGCTGCTTAGAGAGTAAGAATAGGCTACTTCCTTATTCGATCCGAACACGGTGGTCAGTGGATCATAGGATAACGCTAAAATCAAACGTATTTGTCATGGATCACCATTAGCTGCTGCCAAGGTTACTCTTCCTGGCGTTCAGCAAAAATTTAAGGCAGTAATAAACATTATAATAAAAATTCTAAACATTAAAATACATCTTACAACAGATTTCACGATACATTAAGTGTGTGCCCTCAGGCCACTATTCTACTACAACACACCATCCAGGTGTACGTGTGTGGATAGTGTCTATGTTATGTGAGTTTGTATGTGTGTGTTTGTACCTGTGTGTGTGACTCTTCACAGTCCTCGCTGTTCCATAAGGTGTATTTTAATCTGTTTTTTTTTTTAAATCTAATTTTACTACTTGCATCAGTTACTTGATGTGGAATAGAGTTCCATGTAGCCATGGCTCTATGTAGTACTGTGCGCCTCCCATAGTCTGTTCTGGACTTGATGACTGTGAAGAGACCTCTGGTGGCATGTCTTGAGGGGTCCGAGCTGTGTGCTAATAGTTTAAACAGCTTTCAACATGTCAATACTTCTTACAAAAACAAGTAGTGATGAAGTCAATCTCTCCTCTACTTTGACCCATGAGAGATTGACATGTATATTATAATGTTAGCTCTATGTGTACATTTAAGGGCCAGACGTGCTGCCCTGTTAAGGGCCAGTTGTAATTTTTCCAAGTCCCTCTTTGTGGCACCTGACTTCACAACTGGGCAGTAGTCCAGGTGCGACAAAACTAGGGCCTCTGGGACCTGCTTTGTTGATATTGTTATTAAGAAGGTAGAGCAGCAATTTATTGTGGACATATCTCTCCCCATCTTAGCTACTTTTGCATCAATATGTTTTGACCAAAACAGTTTACAATCAATTTCCATATTATTCATTACAATATTTAGTTCCGGTTTAGTGAATGATTTGTCTCAAATACAATGCTTTTAGTTTTGGAAAATTTAGGACTAATTTACTCCTTGCCACCCATTCGGAAACTGAATGCAGCTCTTTGTTAAGTTTTGCAGTAATTACACTCGCTGTAGTAGCTGACGTGTATAGTGTTGAGTCATCCGCATACATAGACACACTGGCTTTACTCAGAGCCAGTTGCAGGTCATTAGTAAAGATTGAAAAAAGTAAAGGTCCTAAACAGCTGCCCTGGGGAATGCCTGATTCTACCTGGATTATGTTGGAGAGGCTAACATTAAAGAACACCCTCTGTGTTCTGTTAGACAGGTAACTCTCAATCCACAATATAGCAGGTGGAGTAAAGCCATAACATGTACGTTTTTCCAGCAGAATACTATGATCGATAATGGCAAAAGCTGTACTGAAGTCTAACAAAACAGTTCCCACAATCTTTTTATTATCAATTTCTCTCAGCCAATCATCCGTAATTTGTGTAAGTGCCGTCCGTACATGTTGAATGCCCTTCCCTATAAGCGTGCTGAAAGTCTGTTGTTAATTTATTTACTGTAAAATAGCATTGTATCTGGTCAAACATAATATTTTCCAAAAGTTTACTAAGGGTTGATGACAGGCTGATTGGTCGGCTATTTGAGCCGACCAATGGGTAGTGGAATGACTTTTGCTTCCTTCCAGGCCTGAGGGCACACACATTTTTGTAAGATTGGAGATATGGCAAATAGGAGTGGCAATATCATCCGCTATCATCCTCAGTAATTTTCCATCCAAGTTGTCAGACCCAGGTGACTTGTCACCTCTTCCACACTCACTATACGGAATTCAAAATGACAATGCTTGTCTTTCATAATTTGGTCAGATATACTTGGATGTGAGTTCAGCGTTTGTTGCTCTCTTGTCATGCCTAAGTTTGCTAATCTTGCCAATTAAAAAAACAATTCAAGTAGTTTCCAATATCAGTGGTTTTTGTGATGAACGAGCCATCTGATTCAATTAATGATGGAGCTGAGTTAGCCTTTTTGGCCCAAAAAATGTTTAAGGTGCTCCAAGGCTTTTTACTATAATTTAAACTTTGTTTCTTTTTGTTCTGTTTAGTCACATGATTTCTCCATTTGCAGTAGGTTTACCAATCGGTTATGCAGCCAGACTTATTTACCATTCCTTTTGCCTCATCCCTCTCAACCATAACATTTTTTCAATTCCTCATCAATCCATGGGGATTTAACCGTTTTTACAGTCATTTTCTTAATGGGGGCATGCTTATTAGTAACTGGAGTAAGCAATTTCATAAATGTGTCAAGTGCAGCGTCTGGTTGCTCCTCATTACACACCACAGACCAGCAAATATACTTTACATCATCAACATAGGAATTAATACAAAATCTCTTGTAGGACCTTATACACAATATTAGGTACAGCCTTTGGAACTTTGGTTTTCCTAGATATGGCTACTATATTGTGCTCACTACATCTGATGGATTTGGATACTGCTTTAAATCAGATTTCTGCAGCATTAGTAAAGATGTGATCAATACATGTGGATTTCATTCCTGTTCTGTTTGTAAATACCCTGGTAGGTTGACTGATAACCTGAACCAGGTTGCAGGCACTGGTTACAGTTTGAAGTTTTTCTTGAGTGGGCAGCTTGATGAAAACCAGTCAATATTTAGGTCACCCAGAAAATATACCTCTCTGTTGATATCACATACATTATCAAGCATTTCACACATGTTATCCAGATACTGACTGTTAGCACTTGGTGGTCTATAGCAGCTTCCCACCAGAATGGGCTTTAGGTGAGGCAGATGAACCTGTAGCCATATTACTTCAACAGTATTTGACATAAGATCCTCTCTAAGCTCTAATGGAATGTGGTTCTGAATATAGACCGCAACACCATCCCCCGTTGGCATTTCTGTCTTTTCAGTAGATGTTATAACCATGTATTGCTACCACTGTATCATCAAAGGTATTATCTAAGTGAGTTTCAGAGATAGTCAAAATAGGAATGTCATCTGTTACTAGTAAGTTATTGATTTCATGAAACTTGTTTCTTAAGCTACATATGTTATTGTGGGGTTTCTTTAGCACTTTTCTGTGATGCTTGATTGTTTCAAAACAATATATATCAAGAGCTCCAACTGAAATGTAGCCTAACTCACAGTGACTGCACACTAGCATGGTCCCAGATCTGTTTTTCTTGCCAACTCCTATTGTTCATTCTCATACCAAACTTGAATTGGCTGTAGCGCACAAACAGATCTGGGACCAGGCTAACTGCACACATTCTGTCCACAGAATTCGTCAAGAGCTCAGAAGGAGAGAACCAAGATCACTCAGATGGGTCCATCAAAGTTCGGTTTGGAAACCAAGTTGAGGTTAGTTGACATTTAAGCTATTTTATTTACACTAGGCTAATTGTCTTTACAAAATTGTGTATTTGATGTAATAGAGTTGTTGAGTGTCTGACCTCTTGTCTTTTTAAAGCTCGTCCCCATCATCTCAGACCCAGAGTATCTGTTGGATCAACACATCCTCCTGTGTGTCAAGTCCACAGACTGTGATGAATCCTATGGTGAGAAAGTAGGACAACTGTGGTCTGTTTGGAGAGACTCGTTGTGACAGTGACACAGACCACATTTGGGTTTGAGTAAATACTAGTCTAGGTCAATGAATCATGATCATCTATCTCTGTCATCATTTATCTCTGCCTTCATCTAGCTCTTCCTTCATCTATACTCTGTCATCATCTAGCTCTGTATTCATCTAGTTCTGTCTTCATCTAGCTCTGTCTTCATCTAGCTCTGTCTTCATCTAGCTCTGTCATCATCTATCTCTGTCATCATCCAGTTCTGTCATCATTTATCTCTGTCTTCATCTAGGTCTGTCTTCATTTAGCTCTGTCATCATTTATCTCTGTCTTCATCTAGTTCTGTCTTCATCTAGCTCTGTCAGAGAGTAAAAGCTTTTTACTAATCCTCCTCCTCCTGTTCCTCCTGTTCCTCCTCCTCCTCCCCCCTCCTCTTCCTCCTCCATGAAATGGTGTCATCCCTACAGGAGAGAGCTGTGTGGCTCTGCGAGCGGCGGAGTCCTCCTACACAGAGTTCCACGTCACGCTGACGCACCACGGCGAACGGACGGGCACCCTGACGGGAGGTGTACAGCTACGCACCTCAGCAGGCAAACAGACTGAGAAGTTATATGGTGAGACTGACAACCAATTAAGTTATACGGTGAGGCTGACAACCAATGAAGTTATACGGTGAGTCTGACAACCAATTAAGTTATACGGTGAGTCTGACAACCAATGAAGTTATACGGTGAGGCTGACAACCAATGAAGTTATACGGTGAGTCTGACAACCAATGAAGTTATACGGTGAGACTGACAACCAATGAAGTTATACGGTGAGTCTGACAACCAATTAAGTTATACGGTGAGACTGACAACCAATGAAGTTATACGGTGAGGCTGACAACCAATGAAGTTATACGGTGAGTCTGACAACCAATGAAGTTATACGGTGAGGCTGACAACCAATGAAGTTATACGGTGAGACTGACAACCAATGGCGTTATACGGTGAGGCTGACAACCAATGGCGTTATACGGTGAGGCTGACAACCAATGGCGTTATACGGTGAGGCTGACAACCAATGGCGTTATACGGTGAGGCTGACAACCAATGGCGTTATACGGTGAGACTGACAACCAATGGCGTTATACGGTGAGGCTGACAACCAATGGCGTTATACGGTGAGGCTGACAACCAATGGCGTTATACGATGAGGCTGACAACCAATGGCATTATACGGTGAGGCTGACAACCAATGGCGTACTGTACCATTAAAATGTTTCTATTTTTGTTGCATTTTGTCTTCAGATTTCATCAAAGTGGAAAGGGACGATTCTGGTGCCTCTAAAGGAAAAGGTCTTGATCACATCAACAAGTGAGATCTCCCTCTTCACTCACGGCTACTTTGCAACTTTTCAAGCAAAGCTGACATGTGATCCCAAGTCCTTTTTAAAAAACGAATGAAAAAAAAAAAAGTTTTAAGCATGTATGAGCCTTCGCTCTTTACGTTCCCTTTACCTGTTAATTGTGAGATGATCATGTGGTTATTCGTCCTGTTCAATAGGTTGGCTCTTCCCGCTGATATCACCAACCCCAGTTACATGGGGGTAGGCTACAAGTCTGGAGGTGTGGCAGACAGGGGCTGGAGCTACAGCATGCCCCCCAGATCAGGCTCCGGAGGTGGGGGTGGTGTCGTTGGGTTCGGGGGTAGGGACCAGACCCATGGAAACATCTCTCCCAAAAAGACTGTCTACGACCACAGCGCTGTGCGAAGCCCTACAGGAAAAGCAATCGATAATGTGTACGTTTCTCTTGGACTAGCTTAGCTCTAAGAGTTAAAAAAAGATCTACGAGTTTATAGTTTTCAGAACTCCTGATTGTCTGTGTGTGTGTGTGTGTGTGTGTGTGTGTGTGTGTGTGTGTGTGTGTGTCTGTGTGTGTGTGTGTGTGTGTGTGTGTGTTTTTTTGTGTGTGTGTGTGTGTGTGTGTGTGTGTGTGTGTGTGTGTGTGTGTGTGTGTGTGTGTGTGTGTGTGTGTGTGTGTGTGTGTGCCTGCCTGCCTGTGTGTCCTGTCTTCTAGTGGTGAGGACGGGAAGCCAGCGGAGATGTTTGACAACCCTCTGTACGGCTCCATGGGGAAGGGAGGAGCAAGATCACGTGGATCTAAAGACCAACCAGTCCCCCAATGCTCCAAGGACCACCTGATCCCTCCAGACCCCATCTTCTCCTTCACCAAACCCTCTGACCAGGACCCTGACCGCCCTCCGGTCCCCACCCCGCGTAACCGCTCTTACACCTGTTCTGAGACCAAGCCCCCGTGTTCAGCCCCAACTGCTTCAGCCTTGGCCGCCTTCCCCTCCCAGACCTACACCAAGAACCCTGTGAAGCCGTCACGCTCTGAGGGGGGCATGGTGCTAATGACCAATAGGCCGCCTCTGCCCATGAAGTCCCGCCCAGGCCAGGCGGACGCCACGCCCACTAAGCCTAGAGACTACAGAGACAGCTCGGAGCTGCCCAGCAAACTCCGCCCACCTGCAAGGCCCATCCAGCCCCTCCCCAAAGATGGTAAATCTCCAGTAACTTTCCCTCATGAATTTCACGCAAGTGGTCTCGGTTTAGATATCATGCAAGCAAGTTGCTTATAGCTTCTGTTGTCATGGTTTTAAACTAAGCATACCACAGAGGAAGAGGTTATGTACATTAAACTATGTACATAGTCGACACAACAGGCTGATGTGAAAGGAACTTTGTCTGTAATGGAAATCTCTCTTCTCCTCTTCCCCAGCGCTTCATGAGACAACTCAACCCCCGAAGATGGGCCGTTCAGTGAAATGACTGTGTGTGCTTTGGCTGAAAAAGCCTCCTCCTGTCCTATATGTTAAAATTAGTTGAATGGTGGCTAGTGGCAGGTGACGACTAACTCCAACTCCTCACCCCCAGCCCGGTCGCTGCACTGCTTGCCTTCCTGACTCTCCAAAACAAGTTTCTGTCCAAACTCACCTTTTCCATATGCGTTAGGCCATATTACTGGCAACTCTCTGGGGATTTGTGGAGTCCTCTTAAATAAGTATAATTGTTTTTTTTTTTTGCACAGAAAAGCTCTTTAGATTATAGGAATCATTTTTAAAGACTTGCACAACAATCTCAATGTGTCTCTATTAAACAAAAGGGAATCATACTCACCTGCCTCTCCTATTCATTTTTCACATGTTCATATGCCCAGCAGCCAAGTATCCTTTATATATGTAATGCTACCACCTGCTGGTATGTTGACAGTATTGCATTCATGTGAATACATTTAAAAAATTAAGTGGCCAACATAATAATTGGATTGGAAAAGTTTTTTTTCATCCTTCTTCTTTTACCAACTGCATAGAAGATACAGTGGGGGAAAAAAGTATTTAGTCAGCCACCAATTGTGCAAGTTCTCCCACTTAAAAAGATGAGAGAGGCCTGTAATTTTCATCATAGGTACACGTCAACTATGACAGACAAACTGAGAAAAAAATATCCAGAAAATCACATTGTAGGATTTTTTATGAATTTATTTGCAAATTATGGTGGAAAATAAGTTCAACACTCTGCTGCTACTGGCTGGAATAAACTCCAACATGATTTCAAAAACGCAACCATTTCATCTCCCTCCCCAATTTCATCAACAGTATAAACTACCTGGTTATCCACCCCTGCTTTTAACTGCTTCAGTAGCTGCTAATGAAATGCTAATTAGCTGCTAATGTGGCTATCATAAAGAACTACAAATGCCATGATGATCTGGACGAGACTGCCGAATCGAGGCAAAGGTAAGAATCTCTGGGTTAACTATCCAATGTTAGCTACATTTAGTGATGAATACATTGGCTGAATTTCTTTAAGTTGACAATTCTGTGAACAAGTTTTAAATTGACACAATACCTGTTAGCAAAGATGTCAGCTAGAGGTGACATGCAGGAGCTTGCAGGGATTTGTAGTTCTGCATGATGTCTCCGTTGATGCTAATTAGCATTTTCGAATCGGAGAGTAAATAGAGACGAATATATTGATAAAAGCCACCTTGTCCGAGAGAGATTTACATGGTTATCAAAACATCACGCCAGGGTGAGCCTACATGAAACACAGCCCTTATTTAAAGTTTCTAAAATCCCATACGGGAAAAATGAATAGTGGAAAAACATGGAACCATTTCCCTGTTTGACCGCTAGGTTTTATGGGTATTATGACACCTCCCCTGTGGGGCTCTATGGAGTTGGCAAGAGCATCAACTAATCTGGGACAAGGCTAGGGGTTGGGGGCTGTTGGTGAGGGGGACAAGGCTAGGGGTTGGGGGCTGTTGGTGAGGGGACCAGGGTATGGGTTGGGGGCTGTTGGTGAGGGGACCAGGCTATGGGTTGGGGGCTGTTGGTGAGGGGACCAGGGTAGGGGTTGGGGGCTGTTGGTGGGGGGGACCAGGGTAGGGGGTTGGGGGCTGTTGGTGGGGGGACCAGGCTAGGGGTTGGGGGCTGTTGGTGAGGGGACCAGGGTATGGGGTTGGGAGCTGTTGGTGGGGGAACCAGGCTAGGGGTTGGGGGCTGTTGGTGAGGGGACCAGGGTATGGGGTTGGGAGCTGTTGGTGGGGGGACCAGGCTAGGGGTTGGGGGCTGTTGGTGGGGGGACCAGGCTAGGGGTTGGGGGCTGTTGGTGGGGGGACCAGGTTGGGGGCTGTTGGTGGGGGGACCAGGTTGGGGGCTGTTAGTGAGGGGACCAGGCTATGGGTTGGGGGCTGTTAGTGGGGAGACCAGGCTAGGGGTTGGGGGCTGTTAGTGAGGGGACCAGGCTAGGGGTTGGGGGCTGTTGGTGTGGGGACCAGGCTAGGGGTTGGGGGCTGTTGGTGTGGGGACCAGGCTAGGGGTTGGGGGGCTGTTAGTGGGGGGACCAGGCTAGGGGTTGGGGGCTGTTGGTGGGGGGACCAGGGTAGGGGTTGGGGGCTGTTGGTGGGGGACCAGGCTATGGGTTGGGGGCTGTTAGTGGGGGGACCAGGCTAGGGGTTGGGGGCTGTTGGTGAGGAGACCAGGCTAGGGGTTGGGGGCTGTTGGTGAGGAGACCAGGCTAGGGGTTGGGGGCTGTTAGTGAGGGGACCAGGCTATGGGTTGGGGGCTGTTAGTGGGGGGACCAGGCTAGGGGTTGGGGGCTGTTAGTGGGGGACCAGGCTAGGGGTTGGGGGCTGTTAGTGAGGGGACCAGGCTAGGGGTTGGAGGCTGTTGGTGAGGAGACCAGGCTAGGGGTTGGGGGGCTGTTGGTGGGGGACCAGGGTAGGGGTTGGGGGCTGTTGGTGGGGGGGACCAGGCTAGGGGTTGGGGGCTGTTGGTGGGGGGACCAGGGTAGGGGTTGGGGGGCTGTTGGTGGGGGACCAGGCTAGGGGTTGGGGGCTGTTGGTGGGGGACCAGGCTAGGGGTTGGGGGCTGTTGGTGGGGGGACCAGGCTAGGGGTTGGGGGCTGTTGGTGGGGGGACCAGGCTAGGGGTTGGGGGCTGTTGGTGTGGGGACCAGGGTAGGGGTTGGGGGCTGTTAGTGAGGGGACCAGGCTAGGGGTTGGGGGCTGTTGGTGGGGGGACCAGGCTATGGGTTGGGGGCTGTTGGTGAGGGGACCAGGGTATGGGGTTGGGAGCTGTTGGTGGGGGGACCAGGCTAGGGGTTGGGGGCTGTTAGTGAGGGGACCAGGGTAGGGGTTGGGGGCTGTTGGTGAGGGGACCAGGCTAGGGGTTGGGGGCTGTTGGTGGGGGGACCAGGCTAGGGGTTGGGGGCTGTTAGGTAGGGGACCAGGCTAGGGGTTGGGGGCTGTTAGGGAGGGGACCAGGCTAGGGGTTGGGGGCTGTTGGTGAGGAGACCAGGCTAGGGGTTGGGGGCTGTTGGTGAGGAGACCAGGCTAGGGGTTGGGGGCTGTTGGTGAGGGGACCAGGCTAGGGGTTGGGGGCTGTTGGTGTAGGGACCAGGCTAGGGGTTGGGGGCTGTTGGTGAGGAGACCAGGCTAGGGGTTGGGAGCTGTTGGTGAGGGGGACAAGGCTAGGGGTTGGGGGCTGTTGGTGAGGGGACCAGGGTAGGGGTTGGGGGCTGTTAGTGAGGGGACCAGGCTAGGGGTTGGGGGCTGTTGGTGGGGGGACCAAGCTAGGGGTTGGGGGCTGTTGGTGGGGGGACCAAGCTAGGGGTTGGGGGCTGTTAGTGCGGGGTGGGATGGGCAGATGGACAGATGGACAGATGGACAGATACGTTAAGTTGGGTAATTTAATTAGTTGATTAGCTTAGTTTAGTTGGGTAATTTGATTAGCTTAGTTGGGTATTTTAATTTGTTTAGGTGGGTAATTTAAAATTGTGTGGTTATCACATTTTTTTTTGCATTATTACTATTTTGTGTATAGAAAGACTTCAATGCAAAACTGTATCCCCCTGAAAGTGCATTCCTTGTTGGCTCTATTTTACATTCTACCTCACATGTCAACTAGGGTCTCCCAGCACTTTATACTCTTATTTTTCATTTGTGAAACGCTGACAACACTTACATTAAATGTGTATTCGATAGATCAGCATTATTTGCCGATGTTTGAAATGACTGTCCAGATTCTGCCCAGGTTATTTTGTTCACGTTCTTCAGAAACATTGTGCCGTGTGCAACATTGATATACTGTATTTTCTGTCTGAATGTGACCATCATGAATGAATGGTCTGCTTTTGTTTTCCCTTTAGATTGAGAGTTTTCGCTCCTCTTCTTTCGTAATGAAAGACCAGGGGTGTAATCATTGCGCCGATTCTGTTTGTAGTACAGCGCTGAAGATATTATTTTGATCACCTCTTTGATATGTGGTGTACATAAAACCTTATTTGAATCATTTTCTGTTGTCGTTCAATCATTTGAATGCATGGGCTATATACAATATGTGTACGGCTATGTCATGCCAGGGGGATAGTCGCTTGCACCATAGACATTAAAACCAGTTTGCAGGGTGCGCAACTCATACTAGGAAGGTGCTCCTAATGTTTGGTATACTCTTTGTATAGGCCAGTACTGGTGTCTTGAACAAGCAGAAGTCTCGTCCTTCTCCCCAGAGTGCACTACATCAGAGAGGAAGAGGCAAAGACAGAGGGAAAACTGGGCCCAAAATCTGTCTTCTTTTTTTTCTTCTCTCTCTCACCAAGCGAGAGGCGGCAGGTAGCTTAGTGGTTAAGAGTGTTGTGCCAGTAACCGAAAGGTCGCTGGTTCTAATCCCCGAGCCAACTAGGTGAAAAATCTGTCGATGTGCCCTTGAGCAAGGCACTTAACCCTAATTGCTCCTGTAAGTCGCTCTGGATAAGAGCGTCTGCTAAATGACGTAAATGTATGGAGTTCAATGAGTGTCGAATTTGGTCAACCAAAAATGAATGGCTCATTTGCTGCTTGAGGTTTATTTGATCGAATATAAGTTTCGTAATGTTTAAGTTGTTACGACTGTACTGATATAAGTAGGACATGTGACTTTCCGGCAACTTTGAGAGAAAAAAACACTTTATATCAGAGTTTTGCCTGTTGTTCACGTGCATCTGCCCTCTCATTGGCTAGAATAGCCCCACCTGATCTTGCCTCCTCCCAACTGCCTTCCGTTTTTTTGAAGACATTTATTTTTATTGTTAGAGCGCCCACTAGAGTATCTGGTCAATATAATGGATCATCTGTGACTACCTAGGGAGTAGGCTGCCAGTTTGGACTCAGCCTAAACATGTCAAACTCCCTCATGCCAAGGGTTACATCTGTGATAATAAGTATGTGAATGCACACTTCTGGAGAAGGATGGAGAATTGGGATGCAACCTGAGATCATTTTATTGGAGAGAACTGTGTTTAATACCTGAGAACTTGGAGGCCTCGAAGAACCTGGAGAAGAACATAGGGAATATCTGTGTGTTATATATATATATATATATATATATATATATATATATATATAATGGATAATCTGTGATTTAGGGCAGGAGAGGGAGAATTGGAGCTGGGCCCAGGGTTCTGCTGATTGGTTGATGAAGATGAGGTCAGCCAGCTGTAGATCATTTGACTAGATGGCAGTTCCCATAAAAACTCCATAAAGTTCAGGACGTAAACTGCTAGAATATTGATCACCTTTTCAGAGTATCGGCAGAATATTCAGGGAAGACGTCACCATACCTGTAGCAGGAAAATGGAAGTTGTTGCTATGGTAAGTTTACCACTTTCATTAGAACAGTATCTATTCAGACCGTACATGTTTAATACTGTGAGATTAATATTCTTTCAAAACAAAATAGCAATTTCAACCAAGTCATTCATCCTTCAAGCAGCAACCCGTTTTAGAATAACTCAAACTATTTGCTTTGTGACGGGTTTGGTCAAGCAAACAAATGTAGTCCGGTGGGCCTGCTGCAGTCCTTCCCCTGACAAGGCATTTGCGTGCTCATACACTGTTTATACAGGGAGCCCAATTATGGGCAAAAGATCTGATTGGTCGAAAGACCAATCAGTGGAGAAAAAAAAAAGATCGGAATTGGCTGCCTGTGTAAACGCAGCATTTAGACTGACAAGTGCATGTAGGTCTACATGGGGGTGGCGTTCGTGTGTCTACGCGTCACATCAGTGAGTCTGTGATTGTGTGTGGATCACTTTTGGCCCACAGAAGATGCCTATCGCTAATCATGTGGACTCTGAAATGTACAACAGCGTTGGACCTGCAGATGGAATCTCTAATGCGATAAACATTCCATTTGGGCCGTCTGCGTTCGTTCATTCTCACCTATTTTTTTAATAACCGATACTTGTCTTCCATGATTTCATGCCGTGCGCTTCCTCATCTGTAACAGATTCAATTACTTGATTTTTAAATGTCACGTGGTAATATGTAACATAAAATGCAACGTTCTGTGGAACTGAAGTCCTGAGTTCACTTTTGCTGTCTGTTTTGGAGGTGGAGGTTGGATGCAACACGCAGGATTCCCAGCTAAGTTCATCACACGAGGAGTACTCTGATGACGAGGTATCTTTCATTTGCTGTACTCTAACTTGAGGGAGGAACTTTTATAATTAAACTGGAGGGACACTAGTGGTCAATGAATGAATGCAGCTCTCGCACACAGTAGCCTAATAAATCGGACTGGTAACAGCTTTCTGGGATCCAGTCTGAATTAAAGCGCTGTAAAAATGTGTAAAGTTTCCTTCCAAGCCAGAGTGTTTAATCAAATTACATTTTAACGTACTCTACCGGTTGCAATATCCACAGGAAAGTATTTCCCTGACTTTTTAGTGTTGATATCACCTGGCATCTGCGCAAAACCATCAACTTCCTCCTTGAGCACGTGTCTTGGGTGACGTGCAATCAAATTGTGATAGCCACACAGACCTGCGTTTTGAAGTCTGTTTAACTTTCCTGTGGATATTTTACTCTCAAATTCCGCACTATATGAGAACCAACCCTACGGACAATCGTCAGATTTAAGTTAAAATATAACTGTATTTAACTTTCGTGACAGACAAGGGACGTTTTTTTTCTCTTTTGTAAAAATGTGTGGTGAAGCTGGCGTCGTCACGTCAGGACTACGTCCACAGTAGGACCTAACTCTCACCACGGCTTATTTTCAGATCTCAACCAAGAAAGCGATGCACTGGAGACTTGGACCAGAGGACCACGATGATACTATGCTGTGTGACTTTGAGATGGCCTGTGATTATATCCAGGAGGAGATGCTGGTGAAGTCTGCAGACAATGGTGTGGCCTGTCTTAACATGGACAGACCCTGTGTTGGCTGATTGGGGTGGTGGTTTTTATGTTAATTTTAATATTTATATGAAATAATAAATTGCTATAATCAACGTTAATGATAGACAGTAAACTGCTGTATTTCTGCTAGATGACCCATCTCTTTGTCATACTGCAGTTGACTCCCTAATACAATCTTTCACAGGACAGAAAGTCATGCAAAACAAAGTACACATTGAGCAGATTTTAACATTTTTGTTTGACTAGTTACAATAAACTAGGACGAAGTGCACACTTGTTTTGAAATGTTTGATTAGGTATCTGTGGGCAAATAAAACCACATTTTTACCATAAGTCTTGCTGTGATACAGTATAATTATGTTTTTTTATGAACATTGATTTACTGTAATACTGGTGGTCTTTGGTCAAATTATCATCCTTATATTGAACCTAGAAGTCTGTCTCTTGAAGCCATGCTAGTGTTATCGGGTGTAGATCAGGAAGTATTAACTCCATGTGTACCATATACTTTTCTGTGATCCATTTTCATTTACGCTAACAAATGAGACAACAGTTAGGACAAACTATAGACTATAACAAATGACCCACCCCACACAGTTTATGTTGCAAACGTTCGCACTAATTTCTCTGAAGTGCTTTCAATTACTGGTTACTTGAATTGTGTGTTGTCACATTAAAGCATTAGACTTGACTCTCTCTGTGGAGTCCTGAGTTTGCTTTGTTTCCTAGGTGGCGGTGGGATGCATCACCCATGATTCTCTGTTACGTTTAATCTCACACGAGGAGTACGCCGATGATGAGGTATGTCTTTCATTTGTAATCTAATGTGAAGCAGAAATTTATATTTAATCTTGAGGGACACTACACTGTGGTCAGAATACACAGGCACTCCCTACCACTGTTTTTTATTTTCAGATATCAACCAAGAAAGAGATGCATTGGAGACTTGGACCAGAGGACCACAATGATACTATTCCCTACACTGGAGACTTGAACCATAATGCTGCTATTCCCTACACTGGAGACTTGAACCATAATGCTGCTATTCCGTATGACTTCAATAATACTCTTCTGTATGACTTTGATATGGACAGTGAAGATACCCAGGAGGAGATGAAGTCTGCAGAGGATGGTGTGTCCTGTCTAACATGCAGATACAGGTCTTGTAGTATGGACAGACCCTCTGTTGGCTGATTGGTGTGTCTGTTTTTAGATTTTTGAATATGTAATGTCTAAATATGTTATGAATTAACGTAAATTAATAAAATTGATCCAGATTATTTTGGCCTTTTTATTCAACGTTATTGACAGTAATTGACCCCCTCTAGTACCAGTCTTTCACAAATAAATTGTCATACAAACACAACTTTCTAAGATATGGAGCAGATTATATTTTTGTTAGACTATCAACAACCAACTCACAAACATTGTTTTGAGATGGTTATGTATCTAGGTTTATTTGAACCTCTTGGTACATATGCAGGAACATAAATAAAATGTGATGTCATAAAATATAAAACAAAAGCTTGGCTTGGTTGGGAAAGGCTTGGCTTGGGAGGGTGGGGTAAAGGGGGGAGAAAATTGGGAGAGGGATGGGTTTGTCTTGGGAGTGGGAGAAGGAAGTACTTAACTATACTACAATGTAAAAAAATAAATATATTGTGACTTGCAAACCTGCTGTAAAATGAATGAGTTCTGGACAGATTAGGAGAGGATGCCGAGTCATTATTATTCCTTGTTTGTCAATATAACTAAGATCCAATGGTGGTAATTGGTGAGCGTGGAGGGGGGGATTGGCACGGGGTGACTGGGGGGCATCCGACACTTCTCTGAAGTATGTGTGGGGCCTCCATCTCACTTCAGTCTCTTGGTGGACCCATTCTCCCCAGGTAGACACCCACCAGACATTTAATTTGCAAAGTAATACAAACTGTCAATAGGAAAAATAATAACTAATGATCTACAGCAATACTTTAAGTGGACCACAAAAAAATATAAAATACTTAGAATGCTTAATAAGTGACAACAAACAACACATTTATAAAGATTACTTTATCCCATTACTCATCAATATGAAAGCAGATCTAATTAAATTGAATAATCTTCCCATAAATCTTACAGGTAGAATAAACGTCTTCAGAATGGCATGGCTCCCAAAGGTTTTGTATTTATTCTCGGTAATACCAATTACCCCACCGAAGACAATCTTTAAAAAAGTATACTAGGTCATAACACACTTTTATAGGGGCAAATAAAACTCATAGAATAAAAAGGAAAGTTTTACATCTTCCTATGTCTGACGGTGGTTTTAACCTTCCAAACTTGGGATTGTATCAACTCGCCACCCAGGTATTTAACGTCTCAATCCACCGGATCCGCCAATGGCGGCCTTCCGCATCTGCGGTGGAAGGTGGCCGAGCTACAGCGGTGTTTGTCAGACCAGGAGACATCCTGAAAATTGGAGTTGTAGCGTCCGAAAGGTTTGGCCTACACACTAATATGACCTCTCTGTGGAAAGGTGAGACTCTCACGAGCAAGTACTTGTCAGTGTTTTGCTCTCTCTCTCTGTCCCCTCTCTCTCTGTCCCCTCTCTCTCTCTCTGATCCCTCTCTCTGTCCCCTCTCTCTCTGTCCTCTGTCCCCTCTCTCTCTGTCCCCTCTCTCTCTGTCCCCTCTCTCTCTGTCCCCCCTCTCTCTGTCCCCCCTCTCTCTGTCCTCTCTCTCTGTCCCCTCTCTCTGTCCCCTCTCTCTCTCTGTCCCCTCTCTCTCTGTCCCCTCTCTCTCTGTCCCCCCTCTCTCTCTCGCTCTGTCCCCTCTCTCTCTGTCCTCTCTCTCTGTCCCCTCTCTCTCTCTCTCTCTCTCTCTCTCTCTGTCCCCTCTCTCTGTCCCCTCTCTCTCTCTGTCCCCTCTCTCTCTGTCCCCCTCTCTCTCTCGCTCTGTCCCCTCTCTCTCTGTCCCCCCTCTCTCTCTCGCTCTGTCCCCTCTCTCTGTCCCCTCTCTCTCTCTGTCCCCTCTCTCTCTCTCTCTCTCTCTCTCTCTCTCTCTGTCCTCTCTCTCTCTGTCCCCTCTCTCTCTGTCCCCTCTCTCTCTGTCCCCTCTCTCTCTCCCCTCTCTCTCTGTCCCCTCTCTCTGTCCCCTCTCTCTCTGTCCCCTCACTCTGTCCCCTCTCTCTCTGTCCCCTCTCTCTCTGTCCCCCCTCTCTCTGTCCCCTCTCTCTCTCTGTCCCCTCTCTCTCTCTGTCCCCTCTCTCTCTGTCCCCTCTCTCTCTGTCCCCCTCTCTCTCTCTCTCTCTCTCTGTCCCCTCTCTCTCTGTCCTCTCTCTCTCTGTCCCCTCTCTCTCTCTCTCTCTCTCTGTCCTCTCTCTCTCTGTCCCCCCTCTCTCTGTCCCCTCTCTCTCTCTGTCCCCCCTCTCTCTCTGTCCCCTCTCTCTCTGTCCTCTCTCTCTCTGTCCCTTCTCTCTCTCTCTCTCTGTCCCCTCTCTCTGTCCCCTCTCTCTCTGTCCTCTCTCTCTCTGTCCCTCTCTCTCTCTCTCTCTCTCTCTCTCTCTCTCTCTGTCCCCTCTCTCTGTCCCCTCTCTCTCTGTCCCCTCTCTCTCTGTCCCCTCTCTCTCTGTCCCCTCTCTCTCTCCCCTCTCTCTCTGTCCCCTCTCTCTCTGTCCCCTCTCTCTCTGTCCCCTCTCTCTCTGTCCCCTCTCTCGCTGTCCCCTCTCTCTGTCCCCTCTCTCTCTGTCCCCTCTCTCTCTTTGTAGACGCCCACAAACCTCACACGACTCATATGAAGGTAGCCCGACACCAGTTACATTTTTTTATGGAAGTAGTTTAGTGCCAAAAAAGGGGTTAAGTATCGGTATAAAAAAAATCAAAATAATTATTCCCCGATCTTCCTTATATCTCCCAGATATAGGACAGACACTTTGAAACTGTTTTTCAATGTGTTTCTATGGGCTAATTAGCAGTAAGGCCAAATTCAATGTTTCATCAAATATATATATATATTTTTTAATTGTTTATACCTAGACTCCTAAGGATTAACAACTTCATAGTTAAGAACACTATAACAATATGGAAGAAAATGTAAGTATTCTGCAAGATTCAATATCACTCCCTTAAAAACACAACCCTATGGAACAATCCTTGGATAGCTTTTCAGAATTCACCGATAATGTGGTCCATGGAAACCTAAAGGCTTGGTAACAGGAAATACATTTATTTCCATGACAGAATTAAAAAGCTGACTGACAAATGTATATATTTTCAAATACATGCAACTTAAAAGTTTCATATCAAGAAATTTCTATTTGAAATCTTTTGGACATGAGAGCAATCTTGAGGGAATATTATTTGAGTCAGAAAAGGATATTCATATGATAGGGAAGACATACCAAACCTTGCAGAGAGCCGATCCAAAGGACAATCTCTTAAAAAATATATTCAAACTATTTGAACAAAGACTAAAAAAACTGATATTGGCTCAAGATGGAGTGAATGTTGAAACATAACTAACGAGATTACAGTTCATGAAAATGTACGCTTAATCCAGTATAAACTAATGTATAGAATTTATTACACGAGACAAAATTCACAAATTCTACAGCACAACGGCAGAGTCTTGTCTTAAGCGTAAAACTAACAATGACTCAATAGTTCATGCCTTCTGGGAATTCTATAAAGTCCAAAAGTTATGGGCGGAGTAAGAAAGTTAGCTGTCAGAAGTATTACCGTGGAAACTGACTTTAATCCGTCTGTCTGCATATTTCAAGACATGGCATATGGGGGTGCAGTGAGATACCTGATGGATTGGACGATTCTTTTCTCATCAATCATCTTGAAAAAACTATACTTAACTGGAAATCAACCAATCCTCCATCGTTAACATTTACATTTGAGTCATTTAGCAGACGCTCTTATCCCGAGCGACTTACAGTTAGTGAGTGCATACATTTTTCACTACTGAGTTCCAAACTGCCTCTGGAAGCAACGTCAGCACAATAACTGTTCGTCGGGAGCTTCATGAAATGGGTTTCCATGGCCGAGCAGCCGCACACAAGCCTAACATCACCAAGCATCGGCTGGAGTGGTGTAAAGCTTGCCACCATTGGACTCTGGAGCAGTGGAAACGCATTCTCTGGAGTGATGAATCACGCTTCACCATCTGGCAGTCCGACGGATGCCAGGGGAACGCTACCTGCCTGAGTGCATATTGCCAACTGTAAAGTTTAGCGGTGGAGGAATAATGGTCTGGGGCTGTTTTTCATGGTTCGGACTAGGCCCCTTAGTTCCAGTGAAGGGAAATCTTAATGCTACAGCATACAATGACATTCTAGACGATTCTGTGCTTCCAACTTTGTGGCAACAGTTTGGGGAAGGCCCTTTCCTGTTTCAGCATGGGCATGCCCCCGTGCACAACGCGAGGTCCGTACAGAAATGGTTTGTCAAGATCGGTGTGGAAGAACTTGACTGGCCTGCACAGAGCCCTGACCTCAACCCCATCGAACACCTTTGGGATGAATTGGAATGCAGACTGCGAGCCAGGCATAATCGCCCAACATCAGTGCCCGACCTCACTAACGCTCGTGGCTGAATGGAAGCAAGTCCCCCGCAGAAATGTTCCAACATCTAGTGGAAAGCCTTCCCAGAAGAGTGGAGGCTGTTATAGCAAAGGGGGGGGGGGGGACCAACTCGTATTAATGCCCATGATTTTGGAATGAGATGTTCGACGAGCAGGTGTTCACACACTTTTGGTCATGTAGTGTATGTATGTGAAAACCCCCTAAGCAATGTATCTGGGGACTGACCAGATCTGGTGATCTGGTGATCTGGTGATCTGCTTCTTGTAAAATAAGATCATTCTTTCCCACATTAGACAACTGTTGAAGAATAGTCTTTAGTTTATTAAATTTGACCTTTTTAAAAGCAAGCACACAAACCTGAGAAAAGACATACATGTACGTGAGTAGAATCATGGAGGACAATAAAAGTCTGGGGCTTCTTTCCATTTGTCACACCCTGACCTTGGAGATCCCTTTTATTCTCTAGTTGGTTAGGTCAGGGTGTGAATTGGGTGTCCAACTGTCCATTCTAGGTTTTCTATTTCTTTGTTGGCCCGGGTGTGGTTCCCAATCAGAGGCAGCTGTCGATCGTTGTCTCTGATTGGGGATCATACTTAGGCAGCCTTTTTCCCACCTTAGTTTACATTTTAGTCATTTAGCAGACGCTCTTATCCAGAGCGACTTACATTAGTTTTTTTTTTTTCTCCATACCCCGCGTGGGAATTGAACCCACAACCCTGCCGTTGCAAACACCATGCTCTTTGTGGGATCTTGTTTCTGGTTAGTAGCTGTGTAGCCTGCAGAACTTTACGTTAGTTTGTATTTTGTTGTTTTGAGAGTGTGTTCAGTTATTAAACTAATATGTTCTCATACCACGCTGCACCTTGGTCCGATCCTTTACTCAACGTTCGTGACACCGTTGTGGTCCTCTTGAAACAAGATGGCTGAACTGTAGACAGTATAGCAGTGAAAGATAAATCACAAAAAAATGTATATATGTCTTTCCTTTGTTTCTGGAGTACATCCCTCTAGAGATGTAGATGCTAGTCTTCTGTTAAATAAATAGAATTCACGTGTGACTTAATACATAGAAATCCAATACCTTTATTTTACATTCATACATCTATAAATTGTACAATAACTTGAACGCAGTAAAAAAAAAAGAGAAAAAAAAAGAATTTGCATGTTGTAAGGTTGGTGAAAATATTCTTTTTTTTTTTTTTTATGACACACGCACACCTGAAAGAAAAATAAAATAAAAAATAGGACTAGTGCTGTCCTTGAGTTGTACCTTTATAAACAGAACTGGGCTGAATGGAAAGGAATTCAGTCGCCATAGAAAAGGCACCTTTAGTACACAGTGTATGTACAAACTTATATTTATTTTTATTTATTTTTGTCATTTAGCAGACGCTCTTATCCAAAGCGACTTACAGGAGCAATTAGGGTTAAGTGCCTTGCTCAAGGGCACGTCGACAGATTTTTTTACCTAGTCGGCTCGGGGATTAGAACCAGCGACCTTTCGGTTACTGGCACAACGCTCTTACCCACTAAGCTACCTTATACACCTTTTACTGTAGCTTCTAGTACAATGACAACTGGAAACCTTCACGTAACAAAAAAAAACAAAAACTAATAATACAGGTCCATACAAATACATTTGAAGCAAAATATCTTCTTGGTCATACCAAAGCAGTACCTTGAAATGCATATTTTAACATTTAAATTCTAGATTGGCTCTGCCAGCAGAGGGCAACCCAGTGGATATAATTAGTTAATTACACAGTATGTCACAATATTTACGTATGCAGTTGCCCGCTTCATTGATTGTTAACCATTGGCGACAGTAGTGACGTACGTACACCTCATCATCATGCATCATTTTGCCTTCCTACAAGAGCAGCAGTCATTCTTAGGAGTTCAAAAACCAAACGTTTTTCCTTTCACATGGAAAAAGGTCTACATGGTATAACATATAGATATAAAATCTATAGACAATTCAATATCTTATACAGCCAGGAGAAATACCATTTTACCTTAAAATATACTGTACCCCTCTTCAAAATCGAAAAGTCAACGCTTTCAGAAAAGTTATTTGATATAAAATACCGTAATCCTTCACTGGATTTTTATGTTTACATTCCGTCCTAGATTTCCCCGCCCCCCGCCCCCCCCCCAATCAACAAAATAAAGCTTTTATATTTCTCTAAAGCATAAAAACACTCCCAACTAAATTAAATATAATGTTAATATATAGAAACAATAAAAGGGACTAAGATACCACAGGTGGTTCTACGTTCACATGTTAGAGGAAACCCGTTTAGAAAATGGCAATGCACTGCCATGTTAAAGGATCATCATCTGATACAACACAGTGTGGCACTGCAATTTTGGATGATTGTACACGTCGGGGGGTCTTTCAATGCCATGGTCAAGATTGCCCCCCTGTCTGTCTGTCTGTCTGCCTGCTACAGTTCAGCATGCCTTGGTCAGGTCGGTTGATCCATCTGCCTGATCCAGTTCAGCATGCCTTGGTCAGGTCGGTTGATCCATCTGCCTGATCCAGTTCAGCATGCCTTGGTCAGGTCGGTTGGCAGCTCTGTAGTGGACATGCGGTACTGGATCTTGGTGTTGGTAATCGCTCCGTGTTTCTGTCTAAGGTGCAATCGAAGCTGACTCTTGTGGCGAAAGTGCAAGTTGCATTTCTCACACTGAAAAATAAAAAGAAGGTCAGTTTTTTTTCCTCCGATCTTCCTGGTTTAACACCTCGATTTCAGTGTGTACATCAATGCCACACTGACTGAGAGATCAAGTTGAATTGTGTAGTTTGTGTACTTCCATGATAGGGTGTGTATTATGGTGTTGTACTTCCATGATAGGGTGTGTATTATGGTGTTGTACTTCCATGATAGGGTGTGTATTATGGTGTTGTACTTCCATGATAGGGTGTGTATTATGGTGTTGTACTTCCATGATAGGGTGTGTATTATGGTGTTGTACTTCCATGATAGGGTGTGTATTATGGTGTTGTACTTACATGATAGGGTGTGTATTATGGTGTTGTACTTACATGATAGGGTGTGTATTATGGTGTTGTACTTCCATGATAGGGTGTGTATTATGGTGTTGTACTTACATGATAGGGCTTTTCTCCTGTGTGTATGCGCAGGTGACTCTTCAGCGTCTGCAGGTGACGGAAGCGAGTTCCACAGATCTCACACGGGTATGGCTTCTCCCCGGTGTGGATCAACACATGGGCACGGAGATGAGCAACCTGACGACGACAACAACGTGATGAGACTACTGGGTCAGTGTGGTGGTGAGTTGCATTTTACGAAGACTACAACGAAGAAGAAATGAGTGGGGAAAGAAGGATATCCAGTGGTAGACCAGCCCTACTTGTTGAAAAGAGAGGAGCTCTGCTCACCTGCACAAATCGAGCTCCGCACGTCTCACATTTGTATGGCTTTTCTCCTGAGTGGATGCGAGTATGGGTCTTGAGGTTAGCTGGTCTGTTGAACTGAGCACCGCAGATGTTGCAACGATACGGCTTCTCTCCTGCAACGCAAAAATAAAATAAAAAATAAATAAAAAAAACAGAGCAAACGGTTAGCTAGGTACCAAACTTAGTGGGCAGAGCAGTTAACGCGTGTTTGTTATTGCTTCTACGTACCCGTGTGGACGGTCTTGTGGCTGGCGAGGTTACCCTTGTAGCGGAAAGCAGCCTGGCAGCGGTCACACTTGTATGGCTTATCACTGTGGACCTGCAGCATGTGGCGCTTCAGGGCGCCGTCGTCAGCAAACTTGGAGTCGCATTCGTTACAAAAGAACGTACCATTTTCTGTAAGGAGAAGCATTAGCTCAACTAATGAATAAAATCAAGATTGGTGGTCCTTCAATCATTTTCAAGAAGGTCTCATGTATAAGCAACAAGCAGCTAAGCTTGCCTCTGTCCATGAGGTGGTCATGTCTGCCTCGCAAATGGCACCCTGTTCCCTATATACAGATCTGCTATCACAAATGGCACCCTGTTCCCTATATACAGATATGCTATCACAAATGGCACCCTGTTCCCTATATACAGATCTGCTATCTTAAATTGGATCATTGTTGTTGCAGAGTATTTTCCTATACTGCAGGAAATGCAAATTGTAGTGTATTCAAGGTTTAAAAGGCTTCTAGAGTTTGTAATTTCCACTTTTAAAATGTGACTTGACCTAATGAAACATTTATCAACCCCTACAAAAATATCCAGTAATTATAATCCACATAATTTAGATTTCCTGTTGCTGCAGGATTATTTTCCTGCTGTGAGAACCAGGGTCATATTAAGACCGCGCATCTGTAGTGCACTACTTCCTTATATTCCCTATATAAGTAGTGCACTACTTCCTTATATTCCCTATATAAGTAGTGCCCTACTTCCTTATATTCCCTATATAAGTAGTGCACTACTTCCTTATATTCCCTATATAAGTAGTGCACTACTTCCTTATATTCCCTATATAAAGTAGTGCACTACACAGGGAATAGGGAGTCATTTGCGACTCATCCAGTGTTCAAAAGCAGCGTGTGCTCACCACAGCTAGAGTCGGAGTACTCAGAGTGCAGCTCTGCCATCTCCTCCGCTAAACGGGAGGCCGGGGTGTTGGGACACACTTCAGAGTGCTGCGGGGGAGGAGCGCCGCAGGAGGTGCACTTTAAGTGGCCGATGTAGAGAGAGGAGTGGCTGTCAGCGCTCCTCTGTGATCCATCCAGAGCTCTGGAGACACTAAAACAAACAGCTGCGTGTCAGACGACATTCCTCCACAACAACAATTCAGATGCAAGAGGGGGGTGGGCAGAAAGAGACGAGGCTACAGGTGGCAGTGGAAGGCAGTCATCTAGGGCCATGCCATCATGTTATAAATTGCTTTATAAAACTTGTGACGGTGGACAAAAAAAGTTGCAGCGATACTTTTGACGGCAAACAAAATTTTAAAGATAAACAAAAGCATTTTAAAAGTCCTAGACATCAAAATGGGAACAATCAAGCATTTATGCTACAGTTTTTCTACATTTATAGCTCAGTGTTTGATCCAGTACGACCGTAGGCCTTACCTGTTGATGATGTTGTTGAGTCGGGAGGCCTGTGGAGCCAGCAGGTCCTCTACGTGCTCGCTGATCTTTGTGTTGGCCTGCGTGTCCAGGTGCTCTGGGTCGGAGTGGTGGGGGTAGGGGGGCAGGCCCAGGCGCTGGGGGGAGCGGAGCCGCGGCTCCTGCAGCCCAACGTCCTCCTCCTCCTTGGTGGCGCTCTGATTGAGCACGATGAACTTGTACTTCTTCCAGTTGCGTGCCTTGGGGTCCTGGCTTCCCTGTGGGGGCTGGGCACCACACCGGCCGGCCTGGGAGAGGGACAGACCAGCATTCTTACTGCTGCTGGACTCGGTGGGGGAGTTGGGCTGGCAGTCAGATTTGAGCGGGCTCTGAGGGCTGCTCATCAGGCCTTTCCGTCCGGCTGAGGAGATCCCCAGAGGGTAGTGCTGCTGGCTCATGTCTTCCTCTGTAGTCTGAGGACCGTGCTCCTTACCCAGAACCACCACCTGCTGCTTGTGGCCCGCCGTGGCAAACGCTCTCTTCCTGGAGCCTCCCACCCCACCAGCCTGGCTGACCCCTCCCTCGTGGATCTCCTTCCTTATCTCCTCCTCCCTGGAGGAGACGTAGCTGGTTGCTGCCTCCCTGGAGGAGACGTAGCTGGTTGTATGGTGGATGCTGGCCGAGCCCCCGCTCAACGCCCGGCTGTACTCAACCCTCATGGCGCTGCTCGTGTCCGGGGGGGAACAGTGCTTGTGGTGGATCCCGTCTTTAGAGAAGTCAGAGAACGCGTTTTTGGTGTCTGTCAGCTTGCAGAGAGGGAAAGGGAACCCCTGGACAGGGAACTGGCCGTAGAGGTGGTAGTTGCTGGGGGAGTTGACCCCGTTGAACATGCTGGAGCCGTAGGGCCTCCCGTCTCTGAAGGGGCCGACCCGGCCGGGCAGGTTGTCGACCACATTGTGGGGCCGGTATGCATGGACGTCCTGAGGTAAAAGCAAGGGGCTGACCAAGAACTCATCTCTGGGCAGCTTGTTGGCCTGGCCAGGGTCACTGAGGAGGAAGGAAGAGTGAGACATGCTACATTCCTTCCCTGTCCACATAAATTCCACAAATGTATTTTGCTGCTGCGCTCGCCTCTTGACAGGTCCTCATTTGCAAATAGGAATATCTTCTTAAGTGACTGAGAAAGACAGACCAACGTAAGGGCCAGTGACCTTCCCATTGCCACGGACCACAGAACATCACCCGTAATATTGTATTCATTTCCCCGACACCCAGCAGCTGATCTTACTGGGTACTCCGTGTATATAGCGAAGTTATCGTTACTCATTGTGTATTTATTCCTCATGTTTTTTTTTTTGTTTTTTTTTGTTTTTTTGGGGGGGAATGGATCAGCTTAATATTGCAGATAGATTGTATCTTCTATCAATGTAATTGTCTGCATCACTTCCAATCCCCCATTTTTTTTTTTTTTTTTTATATATATACTCCCCTTTATTACTTTTCAACCCCACCATCCTTTCCCTACTTGGAGTAAATTAGTGAACAACAATGCCCAGGTCTCTACTTCCGGTCTATACTTACTATCTACACCTTATGGACACAGTTAATTTTACAATAATTCTATTATATATATACATATATATATACATATACATACATACATATATATCATTATTATTATTATTATTATTTATTTATTTTTTGCTCCTGAACTACTTCTACTCTCAACCTCTCCGATCGTTTTCATGATGTCCATCCGGTTTGCTTCTATATGCCATATCTTTCTAACTGTGCTCTTTCCCAAAAGCTCCCAACATACAGCCTATATACTTATTATGGACACAGTATGCTTTACATTATTAGCTATCTTTGTTATTATTTGTTGTTATTTGTTATTAGTCCCATCCTTCAGCTCTATTCAATACCTCCCATCTATCTCTTAACACCATCCATATCGGATTTCTATTTGCCATATATATTTCAACCGTACTGTGATGTTTTACAATAATTCTGAACCTTTCTATTCTCATTGCTTCTACAGATTGAGAGTTAAAAATAAACAGCTTTGCTAAAAGTATTATTATATTATTGATTGATTGACTATGACTTTTCAGATCACCCAGTAATGCTATCTGCAAGGTTAGTTCCAGGTAAATATTGCAATCCTTTAGCCATTCCTGGACCAGTGTCCAAAAACAAGCTACAAATGGACAGAACCAAAACAAATGGTCCAATGATTCCGTCTCTTCACAGCAAAATCTGCAGAGCTGGGAAGATTGTATCCCCCATATCAATAACATTCTATTGGTAGCAAGGATTTTATATAATAATTTAAATTGAAAGATTCTAATTTTTGAATCCGGTGTCGTTTTGCGTGTCAGTTCATAAACACTATGCCATGGGATCGGTACATCAAAGAGCTCTTCCCAACTATTTTGCAATCTATATGGGACGGCTGTCAATCCTTTGGTCCTTAAGTGAAACTGATATATTTTTTTATTTATCACAGTTTTCCTTAACCAATTATGTTCTTTAATGCAAGGCCGACAGACAAGTTCCTTACTTTCTCCCCCTCCACTTTCCTCTTCCATTTTTGCGGTAATGCTGCCATTATTTGGTTGTAATTTTGGGTAGAGCAGACATTTCCATATGTTTTTGTTAGCTGCATGTGCGTCATAACTCCACCAGTCCTACCGATGATATCATTTACAAAGATTATACCTTTTTTAAACATTCTGTCAAAAAATAAAGGTTTTTTGTCAATTAGTATATTTGAATTTAACCACAATATTTGTTGCATTATTTGTTCTGTCGTTTCTGGAGGATTAAATTGAAATTGCAACCAACTTTCTATGGCTTGTTTTAGAAATAGTGACATTTGGGAGATTATTTCCTTTTCAAATAACTGAAAGTGTGAGGTTGTAATCTGAATAAAGGGAAAAAGGCCTTTCTTGAACATTGGGTGAGACAATCTTACTAATTTGCTTGAGAACCAGTTCGGATTTAAGTATAACTTTTGTAAGACTGAAGCTTTTAGTGATTGGTCTAATGCTTTAATATTTAATAATTTATTCCTCATGTTATTATCTTTCTATTATCTGCATTTCACTGTTAGTTGTTTACAAAGCATGTGAGAAATACATTTTTATTTGATTTTTAAGTTGAGTCTTCCCTCTTCCATTCCCTGTCCACATACCTGGATTTGAGGAATCTGTGGCAGGTGTCTACAACGTGGTCCATCTGTAGGTAAGTGGCTGTGTTCATGATCGCCATGATCAGACTCTCCTTCAGCGTCAGTCTAGAGGTGTACATGAACTCCAGTAGGATGGCGAACCCCTCCGGGTCTACCTTGGGGTCCAGGCTGATGGCATTCAGGTTACACTTCAGGGAGTCAGTAAATATAGTGTAGAACAACCCACTGGAGAGAGAGAGAGACAGAGAGAGAGGAAGCATCATGTTAAGTACAGTGACAAACTGGGGGGGGGGAGACAGCGAGAGAGAGAGAGGGGAAAGAGAAAGAGGACATAGAGAGGGGGACACGGGACAGAGAGAGAGAGAGGGGGCACGGAGAGAGGGGGGACACGGGACAGAGAGAGAGAGAGGGGGACACGGGACAGAGAGAGAGAGAGGGGGACACGGGACAGAGAGAGAGAGAGAGGGGGACACGGGACAGAGAGAGAGAGAGAGAGAGGGGGGACACGGGACAGAGAGAGAGAGAGGGGGACACGGGACAGAGAGAGAGAGGGGGGACACGGGACAGAGAGAGAGAGGGGGACACGGGACAGAGAGAGAGGGGGGACACGGGACAGAGAGAGAGAGAGGGGGACACGGGACAGAGACCGAGGGGAGAGAGAGGACACGGGACAGAACACGAACACACACACAGAGAGAGACAGAACACACAGAGAGGGGACAGGGGGCGCGGGGACAGGGGGCGCGGGAGAGAGAGAGGACACGGGAGACAGAGACAGAGGGGGCATCAAGTTATGTATAGAACAGTAACATCAAACTAACAGCAATGTGCCAAATCACTTGTGGGGACAGAGAGAGGGGAGAGGGACTTTAAGTATCAACAGCAACATGCAAACTTTGCTCAAAGCGGGACAGAGTCTGCATCCCAAATGCCACACTATCCCCTATGTAACAGGTTGGTTATGTTTCCACTTGCCACTGCAGAAATGTGTCACCCAGTAAAATACTACTTCAGCAGAAGTATTTGGTTTTAAATATATTTAAGTCTCAAAAGTAAATGTAATTACAAAAATACTTAAGTATCAAAAGTAAAAGTATAAGTCATTTCAAATTCCTTATAATAAGCAAACCAGACGGCACCATTTTCTTATTTTATTTATTTACTGATAGCGAGGGGCAACACTCCAACACTCCAACATCATTTACAAACGAAACGTGTGTTTAGTGAGTCATCCAGATCAGAGGCAGTAGGGATGACCAGGGATGTTCTCTTGATAAGTGTGTGAATTGGACCATTTTCCTGTCCTGCTAAGCATTCAGAATGTAACCAGTACCTTTTACTCCATACATTTTCCCTGTCACCCAAAAGTTCATTATTTTCTTTAGGAATGTAGTGAAGTAAAAGTAGTCAAATATAAACAGTAGAGTAAAAGATACACCCAAAAAAAATACACTGAACAAAAATACTAACGCAACATGTAGTGTTGGTCCCATGTTTCATGAGCTTTAATAAAAGATCCCAGAAATATTCCATACGCACAAAAAGCTTCTCTGAAATGTTGTGCACAAATTTGTTTACATCCCTGTTAGTGAGCATTTCTCATTTGCCAAGATAATCCATCCACCTGACAGGTGTGGCATATCAAGAAGCTGATTAAACAGCATGATCATTACACATGTGCACCTTGTGCTGGGGACAAAAGGCCACTAAAATGTGCAGTTTTGTCACACAACACAATGCCACAGATGTCTCAAGTTGAGGGAGCGTGCAACTGGCATGCTGACTGTAGGAATGTCCACCAGAGATGTTGCCTGAGAATTTAATGTTCATTTCTCTACCATAAGGTCGCCTCCAACGTCATTTTGGAGAATTTGGCAGTACGTCCAACCGGCCTCACAACCGCAGACCACGTGTATGGCGTTGTGTGGGCGAGCGGTTTGCTGATGTCAACGTTGTGAGCAGAGTGCCCCATGGTGGTGGTGGGGTTATGGTATAGGCAGGCATAAGCTATGGACAACGAACACAATTGCATTTTATCGATGGTAATTTGAATGCACAGAGATGCAGTGACGAGATCCTGAGGCACATTGTCTTGTCATTCATCCGCCGCCATCACCTCATATTTCAGCATGATAATGCACGGCCCCATGTCACAAGGATCTGTACACAATTGCTGGAAGATTAAAATGTACCAGTTCTTCCATGGCCTGCATTCTCACCAGACATGTCACCTATTGAGCATGTTTGGGATGCTCTGGAGCGACGTGTAAGACAGCTTGTTCCAGTTCCCACCAATATCCAGCAACTTTGCACAGCCATTGAAGAGGAGTGGGACAACATTCCACACGCCACAATCAACAGCCTGATCAACACCATGCAAAGGAGATGTGTCGCGCTGCAAGAGGCAAATGGTGTTCACACCAGATACTGACTGGTTTTCTGATCCACACCCCCTACCTTTTCTTTAAGGTATCTGTGACCAACAGATGCATATCTGTATTCCCAGTCATGTGAAATCCATAGATTAGAGCCTAATGAATTTATTTCAATTGACTGATTTCCTCATATGAACTGTAATGCAGTAAAACCTTTGAAATTATTGCATTTCTATCTTTTTAGTATACTTAAGTAGTACTTTACACCTGGGAATCAGGAATCTACAGCTATCAACACAAATCAACTGGGATCACTGGCTGGACGGTCCTTTTAAAAAAATACGACGCAAGAGAGTTACGAAGTACGATCACATCTGTTACAGGCGCCGAGACCCGTCTTGTCTTCGTGGGACATCGGTTACAGAGACCCCTATGGGATCTGGTCAAAAGTAGTGCACTATGTAGGGAATAGGGTGCAGTTTGGGGACACTCCCTAAGAGTCAAGTGAACACAACACACCTGCAGGCCATGAGGACAGTCTTGTGGGCGCGGAACTGCTGTCTGTTGACCAGGATGGTGACGTCCGTGAGAATGTCCCGGCTACGCAGCCGGTTGAGGTTCAGCAGCACGTCGCTGGCGTGACGCGTGAACTGGATGCAGCTGTCTGCTGCGCAAGCCATCTTGTCAAGTTCTGGGGAAAATAAAAATGTAAAACAAAATTCTTCTAGTCAGAGCCATGGATATACATACAATAGGGTTATATACACAGCTCCGATACTGGTCATTCATCAAATCAAATAAGTAGTATCTTGGTGGTGAAACCCAGTGGAATATGGCCCAAACTGCAGGTCTCTCCAACCATGTTCCGGGAAACTACCTCACGTAGGTTTTTACACCAACCCTAGTTGTAACTAACCCGATTCAGCTTATCAACCAGCTAATTATTAGAATCAGGTGCGCTAGGTTAGGGTTGGAGCAAAAACCTACAGGAGGGTATCTCTCCAGGAACAGGGTTGAAAACCTACACGAGGCTCTCCAGGAACAGGGTTGAATGACATTAAATGTTGTGATATACAAGATAAAGGACGGCATCTTGTATGAAAGCTGGGGTTATTTTGGCATTTGTCACTTTTTTTTTGTATGTGTTGGTTATTCTAATAATAAAAAATGCTCACCACCGCACCATATATTCTCTGATTGCAGTGGGACTTTTCAGCCAGTAGGTGGCAGCATTCAACCGAATAAAGAAACTATGGCGCTTTCAAGCCACATTTTCTGGGGCAGCCCCACTTGTTCCGCAAGTGGGATAACGCCTGATTTCGTTTATTATTGGCACTCAAACATGAACGTAGAGGATGAAGGATATATTTTTGCCTGAACCCTTATTCAATAAAAAGTCAACTCAAGCATTCTGCAGTCACAAACTGGTTCTGTATGGCGTATGGGTTCTGTGGCAGTAGGCTAGCCTACATTATGTAATGTCACATAGTCATGGAAACAGTGTGGGAACAGTTCATGCTATAGTTGAGAAATGCAAACACCAGGTGTAAGGGGTCTTCTTCCCTACAGCACAGTAGCCTACACCCCATGCATCACAATACACCCGACTTTGACACACAGGCTATGACAAATTATAAGGGGGCGTGTCCAGCCTGGACTCAGGGTCAGACATAACATAGTCAAAGGTAAATCCGAGCCACAGTCCAAATAGTATGATGTGTTACGTTTCGAAACGTGTGTGTTAGTTGACGGCCATCATTTTGTACAATACGTTACAAATTGCAATTTGTTGTGGCTAACGTTAGCTAGGTGGCTAACATTAGCTGGGCTGTGGGTTATGGTTAAGGGAAGGGTTAGCTATCATGCTAAGTAGTTGCAAAGTAGCAGGTTTGTAGGCGAGGACCTTCAAACCCGCAACCTTTGGGTTTCTAGATGTTTCTGTTATATGCCCACCCAACCACCCATATGTAACCTTCTGTTTTATGGAACCATAAACTAATTTGCGGGTCCTGGCTTTACGTTTACCATGTTACATCTAGACTATGAAACCAGGCTGGCGGGTCTTTAAATAATATCATGTCTATGTCATCTCGGCATTTCTTACAAGTTCAACATTCCGTATCGGACTCGAACTTGATTCTTTCTTCCCCCTCTGAACCAACACACTCCAAATACTTCGTCTACATGTTCCCCCGTTATGTCGTTAATAAACAACCAGTAGGCTACCGCTAGCCTATTTCTTATTCACACGTCATTTGTGATGGAGAAAACAGTTTGAGCATAGTCCAGACAAAAGTTGGGAGATTTAAACGTACTGTTTGTTGACTGCCAAATAAAATGGCTATAAGGTGAATGCACCAATTTGTAAGTCGCTCCCGATAAGAGCGTCTGCTAAATGACGTAAATGTATGAATTATTATAGTATAGTAGTAATAATAATAAATAAATAATAATAAAAAACCCAGTTTACATTTTTCATGCAATTAAAAGGTAGATTAAAAGACAAGTTGCTCCATGAACTTTAAAATATGATACTTTAAATTCTACCACAAGATGTCATCAATTTACTGTAGAAGTGTATACGTCTGATCATTAATATATTACCCTAGAAGTTTGTCTGATCTTCCGCAATATAAATAGCGGGTAGTCAAACGCAGGAGAACACGTTATGGCAATAACACAACTTTCAATTTGCACCGCAATCCAGAAGACTTCAGCATATTTTGAGAACACTTTTGGCATAGCTCATGTTTAAACTACAGTCTGCGAATTTCAAACGGATAATTTACTACTAGCCTCATTCCTTCCGTCCAACCCCATGTAATAAATTGTTCAACTGACAGTTTCTTCACGTGGAACAACATGTGGAGCCAACCCGTTCAATAACACGCAAACACATTGGACACAGATGTATCACTCTCTGCCACAACCCCAAGTCTCAGGCTGCCACTTGACACCTCCCGAAATGAACTTGAAATAAAAGAATGTATACACCGGTTGAAGTAACCACGGTTTTCAACGGTTAACATATAAATAGGCTATAACCCACCTACGGCTACCGCTTTAGTGACACACGTCATATTTGACAAATGTAATTATTTTCAGTTATTAACTTTTCGATCACATTCACAGATAGTAAATTTGGCTCTTATTCATAGTCTTAGCCTACACTTCATTGGGGTGATAACGGCGAGACAAGACAATCAATATCTCGTGCAACCAGATCCCGGTGTGCTCGTTCAGTACCGATAGTTCGATTTGATTATTTTTCTCCGAGACTGTCTGGATATCTAAAACAATGTAGCATAACACCCTTGACACACATACCCCTGGCTATCTGCCAAAAGCCCCAACACACTGTGCAAGTTAGGCTATTTAGTTATTGCCGGTGGGAATCACGTTATAATGAACCAAATAATGTACATGTACACCGCTGTTATCAATACAAGGACACGGTTGCAAAATCCAGCCAGGTTAGAGCTATACTTAGGGTTGCTAAGAATATAGAAGGCTTTAGTCAAACTGAACTCCTGGTTTATTATTAGTACTCCAGCACACTAGTCACGTCTAACAGAATAAACCACAGTACATTAAAAAAAAAGCCTCTACTGTCAAACCGACACAAGGCGAACCGAGAGCCGTAGAGCGTGAAGTGAAGACAGCGGAATATTATACAGGCAGAAGATGTCAAGAGGAGCTGGCACCCGCCAAAGAGTGCGCTCAAAACCGTCCACCTTACACCTTTAAAATCACCTAGGTTTACATTATTAAAAAACACATTCAGAAACACACCAACATCTGTAATGAAGAGCCAAACTTCGCGCCAAATTACATAAGGAAAAAAGGAATTTAAAAAATCACCTGGTATTGCTTTCCTAGAAACTTCTTGCATGACCACTTCTAAGAACCCCCAGTTCTAAGAATCAGAAGAGCTCAATTCTCGGAATTTGAGCTTGTGATGATACCACTTTCCGAGGGCAGGGGAGAGTCAGCTTTTAATGCTAGCTGAGAAAACTACTTTCTGAGATGTTTATTTTCGTGCATATTGCACAATATAAATTATAGAACAAGTGTAATACAAATGTAAAGTGAAATTATGTACAAATTGTAATATTTTTGTATATATTTGAAGAGAAATCGAGTGTTGAGTTTTTTTTATTCCCCCTACTTTTGGATTCTACCAGACCTAGATGGTCACATGGGGTAGAGGAGTTACCTACGTCACCCATGCCGCTAAACCAGCCCCTAAATTCTCAGAACTAATTTGCTATTCTATGACATAAGCGGTGTCCGTCCATTCGTTGCCTGTGTGAAACACACAGACATCATTTACACAGAACCTAACTGGAGTGTTTAGTCACACGGACACGCCTATTTGTTGTGATATTATTTTTGTTTTTTTGCTTCTCCTGCGGGAGAATATTCCTTTTTTTTTAAACCCCCAGTTCTACCTTCATTGCTGTGGACTGTCTGCTGGCAAATCATCACAAGGGTTTGTTTGGGATGAGATTATATTTGTGAACCAAAAACATTGTGTTTGAAAACTCTCTTCATCACTGGGATTTTCCGTTGCTGTAGCCTTTTTGTTGCCTTTGAGGCTGACTGTTATACCAGCTGTATCTGAAAATATGCTTTAGGTATGCTTTAGAGTTAGGTTATAACGGAAGGTTGACGTTTATTGTCATGAATCTTGCCCTGGATGCAGAACACCAGCGATTTCCGCTAGATGGGCCAGCTGCAAAGTCAAAATGGTCTATATCGTAAAAATGTATGAAAACAAACAAACATTTGCTTTTTGATCTTTTTTTAAGGGTTAGGCATTAGTGTTAGCAGTGTGGTTATGGTTAAGGTTAGATTTAAAATCCGATGTTATGACTTTGTGGCTTTGCCAGCTAGTGACCATTCTGCAGAACTGCCTCCAGGGCAAGATTCATGACAATAAATTCCAACCTGCCTTATTGCGGTCAGATTGACCATAACCTGTACAGGCTAACAACCGGTTAATGCTATACAGTGTATCTATCCTATATAATCGCCACCGTCCGCTGCTATGCAACGCATTAACTATATGCGCTCTCGCTCTGACGTGCGACAGCAGTCAATGTTGGGCGATATAGCCTACAGCAGCAAACTTCCCAAAATTAAATTGGGTAAAGTGTAATCTAATCAAAAATGGTCAACGTGCGAATGAAAAACCCTAGGCATAGTGTTGGAATAAAATTACTATTTATAAGGCATTCTTAAATGCCACACAAACGTATTCTACCGACAAGTAAGTCGCTCTTGATAAGAGCGTCTGCTAAATGACCTAAATGTAAATGCGCTTTATGACTTGTAGGCTATTAGCCTTCAAATCAATCAAGACCAATAGGCTAAATTAGGATATACATTTAAAAAGCACGAATGGGCCTAATACACACAGACGGACACTCCTTCTACCTACAGCATAACCCCCCACAGCGCTAAACGTTATTGACTGCATTTAGATTTATTGACCCTATTATTCTAATAGACAAACATTTTAATTGCCATCATTGTTAGTTAGCGATTGGAGCGGATTGTTAATCTGAACAATTAGCATAGTGTTTGAAGTGTATGGGAATCACTCGGGTCGTTGAGTCAAAGCCAAGGCCAACCCTGAATGACAAACCCCTTAATGACATGAACTCTAGCGCTCCTAAATAAATAAGTGCAACGTAGGCCTAAACTGAACTAAAGGTCCATTTAGTTTACATTTTAGTCATTTAGCAGACGCTCTTATCCAGAGCGACTTACAGTTAGTGAATACATATTTTTTTTATACTGGCCCCCCGTGGGAATCGAACCCACAACCCTGCCGTTGCAAACGCCATGCTCTATCAACTGAGCTACATCCCTGCCGGCCATTCCCTCCCGTACCCTGGACGACGCTGGGCCAATTGTGCGCCGCCCATGAGTCTCCCGGTCGCGGCCGGCTGCGACAGAGCCTGGATTCGAACCAGGATCTCTAGTGGCACAGTTAGCACTGCGATGCAGTGCCTTAGACCACTGCGCCACTCAGGAGACGAACCCCTTAATGACATGAACTCTAGCGCTCCTAAATAAATAAGTGCAACGGAGGCCTATGCAATGCACTCTCACAAGGCGAAATATAGTCCTTTCTAATCGTGAAATGTAAATAGGCCTACTTTTCAAAATTCAATTTAGATGTGGATCTAACACTGGAAATATTTTACGGTTGATCTGAAGTTATAGGCCTGACGCTTCCCAATGGATGGAGAATCATTAATGCGTCGACCAGCCATGCGGTCACCTGTGTGATGAATTATAGCCTGAACATGTCAAACAGACAGTAACCCCAAAATTATATCAAGTGCGCAACGTGTGTCAAGTGGATATTGGAATTCAATGCGCCTGGCTCAATTCTGCCTATCGAAATAAGATTTGCTTTTGTTGAATAGACTTGCAGCTTTCAAATACAGATCACACTTTGTGACATTAGGCTACTGCGTGATGGTGCGTTATAGTAAACCTTATGCATCACCTTTATATTTTAGTTCCCATGTGAAGTTAAGCCTCTCAGCTCATTTGCTTTATGGTATTAAATCTAACTTATCTTTTATATAAAAACATGTGTCTTTATTTTTTGTTGTTGTCATTTAGCAGACGCTCTTATCCAGAGCGACTTACAAGAGCAATTACACATCGACAGATTTTTCACCTAGTCGGCTCGGGGATAAGAACCAGCGACCTTTCGGCTACTGGCAGCTCTTAACCACTAAGCTACCTGCCGCTGTCTTTAAAGTCTATTTTAGGCGACTTTGTATTATTTGTTAATTATCTGTTTACAAATAAGCATAATAACCACGCAATGTCCATCAATCAATCATTGTTATTTTATAAAGTCCTTTTTACATCAGTAGTTGTCACAAAGTGCTTTAGTAACCTGGTGCTTTATAATAACTTTGCATAAAGGGCGTTCCTCGCATTTCCTTGGTAACGGCCTTGTAGCTCAGTTGGTAGAGCATGGCGCTTGCAACGCCAGAGTTGTGGGTTCGATTTCCACGGGGGGCCAGTATGAAAAATGTATGCACTCACTAACTGTAAGTCGCTCTGGAGGATCATTTAAACCTGCCAGTGACCAGTCCGTGTCTGTCTGACTGAGCAAATAGAGGGTGCCTCATTTTCTCAGCTTTTAAACTTAACCCATCCACTTTATCGTGTAATTGATGTTGGATTAAAACGTTTATTTTAAGAAAGTAATTTTAAAAAATAATAATGAAAATGAATGCCAATGTATGGAGGGCAATTTCAGTGTATTATTTCAGTGGGCTATTGAATCCCTTTCACATATCATCCTTTTATGTTGCTCTACTCTCTTTGAATTGAAAAAAAAAACAAAACAACAACATTAAAATACTTTATAACTTTATAAACGTGGTCCCTGTGGTCCTTTTCTCCAGCCTGGCTCTCAAGTGTCTAAACTGAGTGACAGCTCGTGTGTCTTCCTCATTTTCCACATGACAATACTTATAGCCTGTACTTTATTTTCTGTAAGTGAACACAATACCTTTGTGAAGTGGAGCTGGTATTGGGCAGCAGCCCTCAATATCGTCTGTAATGCTACACTACTACTGGATTTACTAGCATGTCCCATCTCTGGCTACAGCTGAATAATATCCTTCCCAACTTGGACTCTATACTGACCTCTGCCCTTTAAGGTGGAACTGAAGAGGAGACGAAAGCTGCACCCTATTCCTAAATCTATTCCTTCAGGGCTCTGGTCAAACGTAGCGCACTATATAGGGAATAGGGTGCCATTTGGGATACGGACCCGAGTGTTGAGGCTGTGATCACTGAGGACGTGACCCCATGTTGCAGCCTACGTAGTCTCTTCTCTGGTTTCAATATGAAGTGTCTTGTTTACTATAAGACAGCGAGCGTGGTGGTATGATTAGTCTGGTCCCAGATCTGTTTGTGCTATCATGTCAACTCCTTTAGCCTGGTCCCAGATCTGTTTGTGCTATCATGTCAACTCCTTTAGCCTGGTCCCAGATCTGTTTGTGCTATCATGTCAACTCCTTTAGCCTGGTCCCAGATCTGTTTGTGCTATCATGTCAACTCCTTTAGCCTGGTCCCAGATCTGTTTGTGCTATCATGTCAACTCCTTTAGCCTGGTCCCAGATCTGTTTGTGCTATCATGTCAACTCCTTTAGCCTGGTCCCAGATCTGTTTGTGCTATCATGTCAACTCCTTTAGCCTGGTTCCAGATCTGTTTGTGCTATCATGTCAACTCCTTTAGCCTGGTCCCAGATCTGTTTGTGCTATCATGTCAACTCCTTTAGCCTGGTCCCAGATCTGTTTGTGCTATCATGTCAACTCCTTTAGCCTGGTCCCAGATCTGTTTGTGCTATCATGTCAACTCCTTTAGCCTGGTTCCAGATCTGTTTGTGCTATCATGTCAACTCCTTGGCGTAACAATGAGTGAACAAACAGATCTGGGACCAGGCTACGGTATGACTAGGCCCTAGCCCACCTGGGTAGCTGTGGTTGTGGTGGCTCCACATTGTGGACTGTCCTGCCTCTTCTCGCACCCGGTTCACTCCCTGGCATAGGAGGAGCATCTGCTGGGCTGGGGAGACAAGGTGAAAACATCTGTAAACATCTGGAATCAGATTCATCTCCAAACAAATTGTATGTTTTGCATGGGCTACGAAGGGCAGGATGAATGTTGTTTTTAAATCTAAGACTCCATTATTAAGCTTTTGGTCTGTGTTCATAATAGAGGCAAAGCTTAAAGGGGCAATCTGCAGTTGCTTCATCCATTTTTTGACTTTTGAATTAATGAAATGTATCCATTGATTCTTGAAGAACATAACTTATAAATGCCTCATGAGCTTAGTTCCACTGTGGTTCCCCATCAGAACCCAAACTATGAGCTTGTTTTACTCCCAATGTTTGTAAACAATGTAAATGTAAACAAACACTGTATAGCTTCAAAACATGGTTAAAACTATAACGTTGATATCATGGATGGTCGGTCATGCATCCATAGCGCTGCCTATGAATTTGAGAGTGGTGACATTTCTCCAGCCTCATCCCTCAAATGTTTTTTAATGACAATGGTAAGGGACTAGGGCAGGATGGAACCATGAGAAGGACCATGCCCTGAAGAAAAGCTCCCCCCTTCCCCCTAAGCCCCTCTTCCCCCTAAGCCCCACTTCTCCCTAAGCCCCCCTTTCCCCCGCCAAAAAAACAAAGACATTTTTGATACTTTCTCTTTGTAACAAGTGGGCACAATGAGGTAAAAGGAAACAGTGAAGACAGGAAAAGAGTTGTTCTATAAATAGTCTGCTCTACTCTCTGCTCAGACTCTTCTGTGTGGGCTTATTGTGTTGAGATAGAGCAGAGTTGATACAGGAGCCAGAGAGGTTATAACCTTCAGTTATAACTGATCAGGACCTTTATATCCGTGGCTAAGTACTGTACATACACAATCAACCTAGTCTGCCTACATTACAAGATACAGTGGGGGAAAAAAAGTATTTAGTCAGCCACCAATTGTGCAAGTTCTCCCACTTAAAAAGATGAGAGAGGCCTGTAATTTTCATCATATGTACACGTCAACTATGACAGACAAATTGAGAATTTTTTTCTCCAGAAAATCACATTGTAGGATTTTTTATGAATTTATTTGCAAATTATGGTGGAAAATAAGTATTGTGGTGGCTGACTAAATACTTTTTTTCCCCCACTGTACATGTGTTAGTAATTGCCACTCATCACTTGCCAGGTTGTCATAAAAATAAGAGTGTCACGGTTCAGACAGACGACAAGAGGACCACAATTGCGTCACACCAGAAAGTTTATTTAAACTTAAGGGGAAAGGGATGTAGGGAGTGAGTGAAGGCTCCAGGGGTTATCCCGTCCGATGTGCTGGGTCTGTGCCTCCCCCCAGTGGCAGCGATGCGTCCGATGACGCCGGTGGTTGGTGGTCCAGAAGTCCTGGGGGAGGAAACACAGACACAACGGGGCGGAATGAAACCAGGCAGCAGTACAGTTCAAGGGAAAACCAAAATACGTAGTAGCAAGGCAGAAGGCTGGTCAGAGTTACCGGGATTGAAGAGTAGTCAGGAGTCGTAATGGCAGAAGCAGGTCTGGATCTCCTGAGGCAGAAGAGTATCCAAAAACCAGGCAGGTCCGGGGTCACAAAACCAGGGTGAGCCAGAAGCGCGAGCAAACAGGTTCCGGGTGTGAGCTTTGCAGACGATCTGACACCGGAGAGCTGAAAGACAGGGCCTTAAATACTGGGAGAGGTTAGTGGGTAATGCAGCGCAGCTGGCAGAGTAATTAGAGCCGAGCAGAGCAGGGACAGGTGGAGCTAGTTAGGCTGAGTAGAGAGAAGGAGGTGAGCAGAGTGGAAGATAGTGGAAACCAATTAAGGTGGTAACCCGGTGGAGTGAGAGGGCTCATGACAGAACCCCCCCCCCAAGGGACGGCCCCAGAAGTCCCAAGAGCAACACCACGCCGGGCGGGAGGAGGGGAGCCGGAGGAGGGCTAGAACTCCTCCGAACGGTCCGAGTGAACGTCCTCATCCTCGGAGGAAGCCGGAGGGCCGTGGTCGGGAGATGGGACAGGTCCCGAGACAGGGTCAGGCACAGGACAGGAAGCCGAGCGGGCCGGACGGTTAGGGACCCCTCTGGGGCGGCCCCTACGGATTGCAGGTTGATCAGGATGCCGTTGGTGGAAAGCGGTGATGAGAGTCCTATCCACAATCCGACTAGCTGGCACCCAGGTCCTTTCCTCAGGTCCATAGCCCTCCCAGTCAATGAGGTACTGGAGACCCCTACCCCTCCGTCTGGACCGAAGCAGGCGGCGGACGGTGTAAACCAGACCACCTTCGACGAGCCGTGGAGGAGGAGGACAAGGCGCAGCAGGGACCAGCGGACTCCTGGGCACAGGCAGGGGCTGCAGCAATCCGGCTGGGGGGCTGGCAGGACGACTTGTGTTGGTTGCAGATGGGGCAGGCTTGGACGAATTCCCGTACATCCTTCCTCAGAGAGGGCCACCAGAACCTCTGGGCGAGCAGGTTGTAAGTGCGGGTGGAGCCAGGGTGACAAGCTAGGCGGGAGTCATGTCCCCACTGAACGACCTGGGACCTCAGGTCTTCGGGGACAAAAAGGCGGTCAGCTGGGCAAGTGCTGGGACCTGGCTGGTTACGGAGAGCCTCCAGCACCTGTTCCTCAACAGCCCAGGTCAGAGCTGCAACGATGCAGGGACTTGGCAGAATCGACACAGGGTCCTTGGAGGGGTCAGGAGCGGAGTTAGTAGGTACTGGCCGAGGGGGTAGTGCGGCGGCAAGCAGGCAGGTTCGGTGGCAGTCCTCTCCCCACTCCCTGATCACCCCGGTCACCCAGTCGAGCTGAGGGTTGTGCCGGGCGGAGCCATGGGTAACCCAGGATGAGGGGTTGGCCTGGAGAGGGGAGCAGGTGAAACTGGATAGTTTCTTGATGGTTTCCGGACAGACCCATCGAGACCGGGGCCGTGACATGAGTGACCGATCCGAGTAAGTGTCCGTCCAGTGCCCGGGCAGGAATAGGAGGTGTCAAACGGAGGTTCTCCAGTCCCAGTTGGCGTGCCAGCTTGATGTCCATTATGTTGGCTTCGGCGCCAGAATCCACCAGAGCAGCCAGGGTGTGAGTTGAGTCAGGGAGGCGGAGGTGAACTTGCAGCAGGGGTTTGCGGTCGGAGGACTGGATGGTCATAGAACTCAACCGGACTCCCCCTATGCCCGGTGAGCTTCGGCCCTTTAAAGGGCAGGTTACCACACGATGTCCATCACCTCCACAATAGAGGCAGAGGTTTGAGGTGAAGCGTCGCTGGCGCTCTGCAGGAGTGAGAGAGGCTCGCCCAATCTCCATAGGCTCAGACTGATCAAGCTGACCTGGGTGAGTGGCAGTAGATGACAGGAACCCAGTCGGATCTCTCCGAATGCCGGTAGTAGGTGGACCTTGGCGCCCCCCTCTCACGACGACGGGTCTGTATCCTACTGTCGATCCTGACAGTCAGTGCGATGGCTTCATCAAGAGTGGAAGGCAGTTCCTGGGAGACCAACTCGTCCTTGATATAGTCAGCCAAACTATGGAAGAACGCGTCCACCAACGATGGTGTGTTCCAAGAACTTCGTCTAGCCAGGGTTCGGAAGTCGATGGAATGGTCTGCGACTGTACGTCTGCCTTGTCGAATACTGAACAGTTCACGAGACGCCTCTGCGGTTGGTGAATCCAGGTCAAACACCTTCAGCATCTCCTCAGCAAACAGGTCGAAGGTTGCACATGCCGGGGTTTGACGTTCGAACTCTGCTGTTCCCCAGAGTCGAGCTCGGCCCGTCAGGTGAGTGATGGCATACCCAACCTTAGCCCCCTCCGTGGCGAAGGTCCTTGGCTGCAAGGAGAACTGAAGTCGGCAGCTAGTCAGGAATGGCCGGACCTGGGTTGAATCGCCGTTGAACCGCTCGGGGTTTCCAATCTTGGGTTCCGGAGCAGCGGCTGCAATGACCGGGGCAGGTAACTCGGGGGCAGGGCTGGTGGGCAGACTGGCTGGGGTCAGGTTGGTGAGGAGTTGAATGATCATGGCGAGTTGTTGTTGCTGCTGCTGGGACTGCTGCTGGTGCTGCTGGAACTGCTGATGCTGTTGGTAGCCGGCCTGAAGCAGAGAGGTGATGTCGCCGCTCATGCGGCCTAGCTCTCTCTCAGTGTGTTCCAGGCGTAGCATGGCGGTGGGTTGCTCAGGTTCTTCGGTTTCCATGTCGGGGGAAGTGTGCGCTGGGTCCATGATGGTCAGATCGTACTGTCACGGTTCAGACAGACGACAAGAGGACCACAATTGCGTCACACCAGAAAGTTTATTTAAACTTAAGGGGAAAGGGATGTAGGGAGTGAGTGAAGGCTCCAGGGGTTATCCCGTCCGATGTGCTGGGTCTGTGCCTCCCCCAGTGGCAGCGATGCGTCCGATGACGCCGGTGGTTGGTGGTCCAGAAGTCCTGGGGGGGGGGAGGAAACACAGACACAACGGGGCGGAATGAAACCAGGCAGCAGTACAGTTCAAGGGAAAACCAAAATACGTAGTAGCAAGGCAGAAGGCTGGTCAGAGTTACCGGGATTGAAGAGTAGTCAGGAGTCGTAATGGCAGAAGCAGGTCTGGATCTCCTGAGGCAGAAGAGTATCCAAAAACCAGGCAGGTCCGGGGTCACAAAACCAGGGTGAGCCAGAAGCGCGAGCAAACAGGTTCCGGGTGTGAGCTTTGCAGACGATCTGACACCGGAGAGCTGAAAGACAGGGCCTTAAATACTGGGAGAGGTTAGTGGGTAATGCAGCGCAGCTGGCAGAGTAATTAGAGCCGAGCAGAGCAGGGACAGGTGGAGCTAGTTAGGCTGAGTAGAGAGAAGGAGGTGAGCAGAGTGGAAGATAGTGGAAACCAATTAAGGTGGTAACCCGGTGGAGTGAGAGGGCTCATGACAAAGAGTTCGCTTTTAACTGACTTTCCTAGGTTAAATAAAGGTTATGAAATAAAAGCCATGACGACGAGGTTGACCTGTCCTGTAAATAGTCATTACACAACATGCAAAATCTCAGAAGTTGTGTAGAGTGTGTGGAGCTAACTGATTTCAATTCCACACTGTTAGGAAGTCAAAGACATCCATATTTCTCAAGCCAGATGAATGACTCCCTAGATTACACAGATTATACAGATTGGACACAACCTTCAATGGACATCATCTCACATCCTGGCAAAAGATTGAAACTTAAATTAGACTTGGAGCGGCAAGTGAATCAAGTGGTGGTTTTGGGTGGTGATTATATTGGTAATGCTGCACTTTTTCACTTTCATTTTATTGAAAGAGATAGTGTTTTCTCAACCTTTGTGTGATTCCATGTTCCCCGTCATAACGTTGAAATACCTTTCCCTGTGGAGCGCTTCTCATGCATCCATCCGCCTATCTGTATCCGGGCGTGGCGCCGCGGTGTCCCACTAAAATCACCCCAGGTGTTCCCAATCCAACGGGGAGAAAACCAACCACTCCAAAATAATTAAGGCCCAACACTCTCTTTACAACAATCTCAGATTCAGCACTGCCAAAGAAAGACTCTTCTATGTCTGTGCTCCAAACAAAGAGCAGCGTCAACTTTATTCCAATCCACTGGGGGGATGTTTAAGGCGCTCCCTCCAACACAGGACTGATGCATTATGCACAGCCACAAAGCATCCAGGAGCTGGGAATGAAAAAAAGAGCAGATCATTTACCCAGCCCACCTGCTGGGCACAGTGATACAGGCATGGAGATAATTACTGCAAAACCTTGGCAAACTTTTACTCAACCATTTCTACACTAAAATAAATGACCCACTTAGATAAGATGGAGATGAAGATGGAGGAAGATGACGAGGGGGTCTGATCAATACCTATAGCTAGCTACCCCTCTCCCTCTCTCTCTCTCTCGCTACTCTATAAACTGAGTGAGTAGAAGCACCTCCTTGTCCTTCCACCTCAACCTCCTTGTCCTTCCACCTCAACCTCCTTGTCCTCCCACCTCAACCTCCTTGTCCTTCCACCTCAACCTCCTTGTCCTTCCCACCTCAACCTCCTTGTCCTTCCCACCTCAACCTCCTTGTCCTTCCCACCTCAACCTCCTTGTCCTTCCCACCTCAACCTCCTTGTCCTTCCCACCTCAACCTCCTTGTCCTTCCCACCTCAACCTCCTTGTCCTCCCACCTCAACCTCCACCTCCTACCTAAATAAAGATAATGACAATGATAATGTAAGAAACATTTGGAGTCTCATTGATGCCTATATTGATTCAAGTGGACACGGCCCAGCGATACTACAGGCCTATTCCTGCACATGACAGCGTGAAGCTATCTCTGCTAGCTTAGGATGTTGTGAAGATGATGGGATAGCGGAGGAGGTCATTAGAGAGCGATGCCCACTGTCGACAGCCGGGGGGGCTCGGAGGTTGCCTCACACACACTTTTACATAAACTGCATACTTTGTTCTCGTTTTCACAGCACATTTCTGCCAACTTCAGTGTTCATTGTCAGCAAAGATGCGAGTGGAGTTTGGGGAGAGCTGTTCTGTGAGGCTGGCATGATGCAACCAGGCTGCAACAGCACCAACTACCCAGTGGCTGCATCCCAAACAGCACTCTATTCCCTTTATAGGGGGGCGGCAGGGTCGCTTAGTGGGTACGAGCGTTGTGCCAGTAACCGAACGGTCGCTGGTTCTAATCCCCGAGCCGACTAGGTGAAAAATCTGTCGATGTGCCCTTAGGCAAGGCACTTAACCCTAATTGCTCCTTTAAGTCGCTCTGGATACGAGCGTCTGCTATGTGACTAAAATGTAAAACATGTAAATAGGGCCCTGGTCAAAAGGAGTGCACTATTTAGGGAACAGGGTGTCGTTTGGGACACTATCGATGTCTTTCTCAGTTCCTCCCTCACTTAAAAAGAAATATATATATATGTTGTTAATAAGTATTTCAGGATGTTTCTCGTTGGATCCCTGAAGGATTGTCACGTGGACAGCGGTTCTTTAACTCAATTCATAACTATGAAGTTGTTAATCCTTAAGAGTCAAATGATTTGATGAAAACATTGAATTTGGCCTTGCTGCTATTAGCCCATAGATTGGATCTGGATGTTCAGATTCATAGCTACACTCTTAGAAAAAAAGGTGCTATCTAGAACCTTATAGGGTTCTTCGGCTGTCCCCATAGGAGAACCCTTTGAAGAACCCTTTTTGGTTCCAGATAGAACTCTTTTGGGTTCCATGTAGAACCCTTTCCATAGAGGGTTCTACATGGAACCCAAAAGGGTTCTACCTGGAACCAAAAAGGGTTCTATCCAATGGGGATAGCCGAAGAACCCTTTAAGGTTCTAGATAGCACCCTTTTTTCTGAGTTTAATTGTTATTTTATATATATATATATATATTTTTTAACCTTTATTTAACCAGGTAAGCCAGTTGAGAACAAGTTCTAATTTGTCATGTGTAACACATGGAACTGTTTTAAGATGGTCAGACGGAAGTTGGCAGATCGGCGGTACCGACTTCAGATGAGTCCCGTGACGCTCGGGTCGTAGAGCCAAACCGTTCGGACGCAACAGACGTTTCGTGAGAAGACCGATTTTCATGATGTCTCATGGTCTGACAGCCACTGCTGCAGCTTGGCCACCTTCCACCGCAGATGCAGAAGGCTTCCATTGGCGGATGCGGTGGATTGAGACGCATCCAATGCAAAAAAAAAAAAAGATTTCTCTAGCTTTGATCCTTTGATTATGCTAATTAGATTTACGCGGGGCAGCAGACATCGACTCTAGGGGTATTAAGCCGCCCTCGTCAAGTGAGTTTGTGGCGTAGTGTAGCTGCATGCATGTGTGTGTGTATGGTTGGTTGTCATTCTATTGTTCATGTAGAGCGCAGATTACTTGATGTTCTACTGTGACCATCTATGTGTTGTTGTGATCTCTTTGTAAGAAATGACACTAGAAAGGGTAATTTTCATCAAGAGAAATTGTGACTTTTGCTTCAGCTGGCCCAAAATATTTTTTATGGCAGTCAAAGAAGTTTAAAAGTGTATCTTAAAAACAGTTTGTGATGTTCTGCTTTGTTCATTGTGAACATGGTGTTTTGTTGTATAGCGTGTGTGTGTGTGTGTGTGTGTGTGTGTGTATTCTGTATGTGTGTGTGTGTGTGTTTGTATGAAAATGGTGGAAAGGAAAGATGTGTGAGAGTCTAGCCTGCCTGTCCCTGGCTGGATGTCCTTGGCTGCCTGTCCCTGGCTGGAGGTTCCTGGCTGCCTGTCCCTGGCTGGATGTCCCTGGCTGGATGTCCCTGGCTGCCTGTCCCTGGCTGGATGTCCCTGGCTGGATGTCCCTGGCTGGATGTCCCTGGCTGCCTGTCCCTGGCTGCCTGTCCCTGGCTGCCTGTCCCTGGCTGCCTGTCCCTGGCTGCCTGTCCCTGGCTGGATGTCCCTGGCTGCCTGTCCCTGGCTGGATGTCCCTGGCTGCCTGTCCCTGGCTGCCTGTCCCTGGCTGCCTGTCCCTGGCTGGATGGCCCTGGCTGGATGTCCCTGGCTGCCTGTCCCTGGCTGGATGGCCCTGGCTGCCTGTCCCTGGCTGGATGTCCCTGGCTGGATGTCCCTGGCTGGATGTCCCTGGCTGGATGGCCCTGGCTGGATGTCCCTGGCTGCCTGTCCCTGGCTGCCTGTCCCTGGCTGCCTGTCCCTGGCTGGATGTCCCTGGCTGCCTGTCCCTGGCTGGATGTCCCTGGCTGCCTGTCCCTGGCTGCCTGTCCCTGGCTGCCTGTCCCTGGCTGGATGTCCCTGGCTGCCTGTCCCTGGCTGGATGTCCCTGGCTGCCTGTCCCTGGCTGCCTGTCCCTGGCTGCCTGTCCCTGGCTGGATGTCCCTGGCTGCCTGTCCCTGGCTGCCTGTCCCTGGCTGCCTGTCCCTGGCTGGATGGCCCTGGCTGGATGTCCCTGGCTGCCTGTCCCTGGCTGCCTGTCCCTGGCTGCCTGTCCCTGGCTGCCTGTCCCTGGCTGGATGTCCCTGGCTGCCTGTCCCTGGCTGGATGTCCCTGGCTGCCTGTCCCTGGCTGGATGTCCCTGGCTGGATGTCCCTGGCTGGATGTCCCTGGCTGGATGTCCCTGGCTGCCTGTCCCTGGCTGGCTGTCCCTGGCTGCCTGTCCCTGGCTGGATGTCCCTGGCTGCCTGTCCCTGGCTGCCTGTCCCTGGCTGCCTGTCCCTGGCTGGATGTCCCTGGCTGCCTGTCCCTGGCTGGATGTCCCTGGCTGCCTGTCCCTGGCTGCCTGTCCCTGGCTGCCTGTCCCTGGCTGCCTGTCCCTGGCTGGATGTCCCTGGCTGCCTGTCCCTGGCTGGATGTCCCTGGCTGCATCTCAAATGGAACTACAGAGGGCACTGGTCAAAAGTAATGCACTATACAGGGAACAGGGTGCCGTTTGATACAGGCAATCACTGTCTGTTGCCAGATGAAGCTGCAGTCTCAGAGTTTGACTGACTGCTGAGGTTGACTCTGACCTCTGACCCCTCACTTGAACCCCTGCACAACATCAGGGCCCAGGATGCACTGCAAAAGGCCAAAGGTCATGTTTACAACTTGCCCTGCTTTTCTTTTTTTCTCTAAGAAGGAATCCTTGTTGAACACATGAACAGACATGTAGGTTGCATAACTGGCGTGAGTCCCAAGAATGAGTTTTATGAGCACATATAGGTCAGGGGGCGTGGCAAAGAGGAGAAGACGTTGCTTCTCAGCGCAGGCATCTGAATGCGTTCGTTGCCGTGCACTTCGTGGGAGAGAACAGGAAATCCTTGTGGTGGGTTGGCCATCGCCCAAGCTTGTTTAACGTTGCACATCTTGAGGGGATTTATGCAGAGTTCATTCACAGCAGAAAGTAAGCTGGCTGGTAAAGTCAGGTGAAGTAGGAGAGGTGTGTGATGCTGTATGTGAGCTGCTCCAGGGACGTGGATGGTGCTATATGGATGGTGCTATATGGATGGTGCTATATGGATGGTGCTATATGGATGGTGCTATATGGATGGTGCTATATGGATGGTGTTATATGGATGGTGCTATATGGATGGTGCTATATGGATGGTGCTATATGGATGGTGCTATATGGATGGTGCTATATGGATGGTGCTATATGGATGGTGTTATATGGATGGTGCTATATGGATGGTGCTATATGGATGGTGCTATATGGATGGTGCTATATGGATGGTGCTATATGGATGGTGCTATATGGATGGTGCTATATGGATGGTGCTATATGGATGGTGCTATATGGATGGTGCTATATGGATGGTGCTATATGGATGGTGCTATATGGATGGTGCTATATGGATGGTGCTATATGGATGGTGCTATATGGATGGTGCTATATGGATGGTGCTATATGGATGGTGCTATATGAATGGTGCTATATGGATGGTGCTATATGGATGGTGCTAAATGGATGGTGCTATATGGATGGTGCTATATGGATGGTGCTATATGGATGGTGCTATATGGATGGTGCTATATGGATGGTGCTATATGGATGGTGCTATATGTTCACAGGCACAGAGGTGAGACCTGAAGAGCACGCTTCCCTCATCCCCTGCCTCAGTGTTACGTTCAGTGGTAAATACTGTGTACAAGGATGTGGTCTTTGACTAACTAAGAGCTAGATACTGTCCTGGGGTCAGCAAAGGCAGCTGCTGCTCAACTATTGAATGAATCTAACTAAGAGCTAGATACTGTACTGGGGTCAGCGAAGGCAGCTGCTGCTCAACTATTGAATGAATCTAACTAAGAGCTAGATACTGTACTGGGGTCAGCCAAGGCAGCTGCTGCTCAACTATTGAATGAATCTAACTAAGAGCTAGATACTGTACTGGGGTCAGCCAAGGCAGCTGCTGCTCAACTATTGAATGAATCTAACTAAGAGCTAGATACTGTACTGGGGTCAGCGAAGGCAGCTGCTGCTCAACTATTGAATTAATCTAACTAAGAGATAGATACTGTACTGGGGTCAGCCAAGGCCTACTTTAACTGTACTACGTCATCCTAACTACCTGATTGCTGTTATGATGAATGATTTTACATTTCTCCTCTCCTCTCCTCTCCTCTCCTCTCCTCTCCTCTCCTCTCCTCTCCTCTCCTCTCCTCTCCTCTCCTCTCCTCTCCTCTCCTCTCCTCACCTCTCCTCTCCTCTCCTCTCCTCTCCTCTCCTCTCCTCACCTCTCCTCTCCTCTCCTCTCCTCTCCTCTCCTCTCCTCTCCTCTCCTCCTAGTAAAGGGTGTCTATGGGGAGGTGTGTGTGTACACTGCCTAGGGCTCCAGCCTAGTGCTCCAGATGGTACCCTATTCCCCATAGGGCTCTGGTCAGAAGTAGTGCACTACATAGGGCGTATTGAAACAGGTCGGTATTGTGGTGAAATGGAAGAGGATAGACTATGTAACTATTGTGACCTCGAAGAAATAGAGAATGAAACTCATTTGATCATCTATTGGCCTTTCTATATACGCGTGTCCTTATTCCAGAAAGACCACCAGATATACCCTGGCATTATGGGGCTGAGCCATGAGGAGACAGACCACCAGATATACCCTGGCATTATGGGGCTGAGGAGACAGACCACCAGATATACCCTGGCATTAGGTGGCTGAGGAGACAGACCACCAGATATACCCTGGCATTATGTAGCTGAGGAGACAGACCACCAGATATACCCTGTCATTATGTGGCTGAGGAGACAGACCACCAGATATACCCTGGCATTATGTAGCTGAGGAGACAGACCACCAGATATACCCTGGCATTATGTGGCTGAGGAGACAGACCACCAGATATACCCTGGCATTATGTGGCTGAGGAGACAGACCACCAGATATACCCTGGCATTATGTAGCTGAGGAGACAGACCACCAGATATACCCTGGCATTATGTGGCTGAGCCATGAGGAGACAGACCACCAGATATACCCTGGCATTATGTAGCTGAGGAGAAAGACCACCAGATATACCCTGGCATTATGTGGCTGAGGAGACAGACCACCAGATATACCCTGGCATTATGTGGCTGAGCCATGAGGAAACAGACCACCAGATATACCCTGGCATTATGTAGCTGAGGAGACAGACCACCAGATATACCCTGGCATTATGTAGCTGAGGAGACAGACCACCAGATATACCCCTGGCATTATGTGGCTGAGGAGACAGACCACCAGATATACCCTGGCATTATGTGGCTGAGGAGACAGACCACCAGATATACCCTGGCATTATGTACCTGAGCCATGAGGAGACAGACCACCAGATATACCCTGGCATTATGGGGCTGAGCCATGAGGAGACAGACCACCAGATATACCCTGGCATTATGTAGCTGAGGAGACAGATCACCAGATATACCCTGGCATTATGTAGCTGAGGAGACAGACCACCAGATATACCCTGGCATTATGTAGCTGAGGAGACAGACCACCAGATATACCCTGGCATTATGTAGCTGAGGAGACAGACCACCAGATATACCCTGGCATTATGTAGACATAGAGAAGTAGAGATAGAGAAGTAGAGGTAGAGAAGTAGAGGGAGAGGTAGAGGTTGAGATGTAGAGGTAGAGAGGTTGGGGTAGAGAGGTAGAGAGGGAGAGAGTTTGAGGTAGAGAAGTAGAGGTAGAGGTAGAGGTAGAGAGGGAGAGAGTTTGAGGTAGAGACGTAGAAGTGGAGCGCTGTGCTGCTGAAGTTGCTGAGGATAAATGGAGAGCAGCTAAAACAGATCAGAGCATTTAGGGCTTGGCGTGTGCTGCTGTTTTGAGTCCCATATGGCACCCTATTCCCTATGCAGTGCACTACTTTTGTACCATAGGGACTCTGGTCATAAGAGGCTCTGGTCATAAGTAGTGTACTAGATAGGGAACAGGGTGCCAATTCGAGACGTGGGCCCGCCGGTGTCCAGGAGAGTTGTGAGGAATGCAGGATACAAAGAGTAAAAAACACAGTGGAATTTTCCATCTCTGAACACAAGCTGCTGCTTTCCGTTCGTAATGCTCCATCTGGTGGAGGAGGTCTCCGTTTAAAACCCATCTAACACGCTGACCACACCGTGCATGCGTGAGCGTTGCTAAATAAACGTACACATACAGTACTTTAAAAAAAAAATCATTTCATCCACATGGCTCGCGCACGTCAAACAAGCGTCTGCGTAGCCAGGCGTTAAAATAGAACTTGGTTCTATTTGTGACGCTTGACGCGCTGTAAGTCCCGCCTCTCCCATTACTTGATTGGTTTTTAGGAGCATATACCCACGTTGGTGATTGAAAAATGAACTGAGGTCCACACTCCAGTCTAGTTGGTATCGGCAATGCACCTTAAAGTTGGTTGCCAACCGCCATATAAAGTCCACAGAAGAAGGATGAAGGAGGAGAGATTACTAGAAGCTAACTCGGTTTACCCTTTTATCTGTGGATTAATTGTCGGAGTAGAGGACCTTGTGCATTTCAGGTAAAATAACAACTCAATGTTTATATCCCAGGACAAATTAGCTTGCAGCATGTAAACCCTGTCTAAGTCAAGGGGGGTGGACTAATAAGCTATATTTAATTGTTTTAAGAAGGTCATACCAAGGATAATTTTTGGGTATTTGGGGTGGCAGGTAGCTTAGTGGTTAAGAGCGTTGTGCCAGTAACTGAAAGGTCGCTGGTTCTAATCCCTGAGCCGACTAGGTGAAAAATCTGTCGATGTGCCCTTGAGCAAGGCACTTAACCCTAATTGCTCCTGTAAGTCGCTCTGGATAAGAGCATCTGCTAAATGATTAAAAATGTAAAAAATATTTGATGTTGAATTTTAAGACCCCTTGAAGCATAAAAACATATATAGAACAAAATAATTTGTTGAAAAATAATTTTTGGCCTTACTGCTATTAGCCCATTCAAACACATTAAATAACAAATTCACTAAATGGAACAACAGATAGTCCCCCCAAAAAAATCTAAAGGAAGTTTGTTCTGCAGTGTCTATCCAACATCTGAGAGATACTGTAGAGGATGGATCAGGAAACATTTCTTCTTTGTTTTTGTTTGTTTTTACATGCATTTGACCCTTTGTTTTTGTCACTAAACAGTCTCCATATACTCAATTCATATCCTAATTGAGGTGGTTTGGGATGAGTCGGACCGCAGAGTGAAGGAGAAGCAGCCAACAAGTGCTCAGCATATGTGAGAACTCCTTCAAGACTGTTGGAAAAGCATTCCAGGTGAAGCTAGTTGAGAGAATGCCAAGAGTGTGCAAAACTGTCATCAAGGCAAAGGGTGGCTATTTGAAGAATCTCAAACATAAAATGTATTTGGATTTGTTTAACACTTCTTTGGTTACTACATGATTTCATATGTGTTATTTCATAGTTTTGATGTCTTCACTATTATTCTACAATGTAGAAAATAGTAAAAAAAATTAAGAAAAACCCTGGAATGAGGTGTGTCCAAACTTTTGACTGGTACTGTAGGTGTTTGTGACAGTCTCACTTTTACACAGAGGGGTCATATTAGTGTGTAGCCCAAACTGTTCGGACGCCACAGACAGAAGTTGGCAGATCGGCTGCACCGACTTCAGACGCGTCCCAAGACGGAGAACACCATTGTGTTCGTGAGCTACTCAGTGTCTGTGCGGCAGGTAGCCTAGTGGTTAAGAGCGTTGTGCCAGTAACCGAAAGGTCGCTGGTTCTAATCCCCGAGCCGACTAGGTGAAATATCTGTCGATGTGCCCTTGAGCAAGGCACTTAACCCTAATTGCTCCTGTAAGTCGCTCTGGATAAGAGTGTCTGCTAAATAACGTAAATGTCTTTCCATAGAGGAGTCATAATAGTTTGTAGGCCAAGCCGCTACAGACGATGTCCTATAGCTCTGTCATCAAGTGTTATATAGGTGGATTTAAAGTGACACAATTTTATGGGTTATTTTTATTATGCTAATTGGAATCTTTTTAAGTGTGAACTAAATGTTTGGACTTTTCTCTCTGATCTGCTCTTACATGTTCTGTAGGTTACAGGAGATTGATGTACAGGGCTATTTGAGGCTGATGAAAAAGTAGTTGGCTCGAAAAAGGGGTGAAGTTCACCAAAATGTTGCACAACTTGTGGACTCAGAAGTATGTTGTTGGATTCAAGAATATGCACATCTGATAATATTTTCTCACACAGAGACATCATTCCAGTTTGTTTTGAAATGTGATTGTGGTTTCGGTTTTTTCCCTAATTATGAGATATACTCCATGCAGGCAGAAAGACAGGAAGGAACGTTGTGCAAAAGGCTGGGAAGAGTACAAACAAAATGCTGCGCCTTTTTCTCTCACCTCCCCTTTCTCCTCCCCTTTCTCCTCCCCTTTCTCCTCCCCTTTCTCCTCCTCTCTCACCTCCCCTTTCTCCTCCTCTCTCACCTCCTCTCTCACCTCCCCTTTCTCCTCCTCTCTCACCTCCCCTTTCTCCTCCTCTCTCACCTCCCCTTTCTCCTCCTCTCTCACCTCCTCTCTCACCTCCCCTTTCTCCTCCTCTCTCACCTCCTCTCTCACCTCCCCTTTCTCCTCCTCTCTCATCTCCTCTCTCCTCTCTCACCTCCTCTCTCACCTCCCCTTTCTCCTCCTCTCTCATCTCCTCTCTCCTCTCTCACCTCCTCTCTCACCTTCCCTTTCACCTTCTCTCTCACCTCCTCTCTCCTCTCTCACCTTCTCTCTCACCTCCTCTCTCACCTCCTCTCACCCCTCCTTTCACCTCTCTCTCACCTCCCCTTTCACCTCCTCTCTCACCTCTCTCTCACCTCCCCTTTCACCTTCTCTCTCACCTCCTCTCTCCTCTCTCACCTCCTCTCTCACCTCTCTCTCACCTCACCTTTCACCTTCTCTCTCACCTCCTCTCTCACCTCCCCTTTCTCCTCCTCTCTCACCTCCCCTTTCTCCTCCTCTCTCATCTCCTCTCTCCTCTCTCACCTCCTCTCTCACCTCCCCTTTCTCCTCCTCTCTCATCTCCTCTCTCCTCTCTCACCTCCTCTCTCACCTCCCCTTTCTCCTCCTCTCTCACCTCCCCTTTCTCCTCCTCTCTCACCTCCCCTTTCTCCTCCTCTCTCATCTCCTCTCTCCTCTCTCACCTCCTCTCTCACCTCCCCTTTCTCCTCCTCTCTCATCTCCTCTCTCCTCTCTCACCTCCTCTCTCACCTCCCCTTTCTCCTCCTCTCTCATCTCCTCTCTCCTCTCTCACCTCCTCTCTCACCTCCTCTCTCACCTCCCCTTTCTCCTCCTCTCTCACCTCCTCTCTCCTCTCTCACCTCCTCTCTCAGCTCCCCTTTCTCCTCCTCTCTCATCTCCTCTCTCCTCTCTCACCTCCTCTCTCACCTCCCCTTTCTCCTCCTCTCTCATCTCCTCTCTCCTCTCTCACCTCCTCTCTCACCTCCCCTTTCTCCTCCTCTCTCATCTCCTCTCTCCTCTCTCACCTCCTCTCTCACCTCCCCTTTCTCCTCCTCTCTCACCTCCTCTCTCACCTCCTCTCTCACCTCCCCTTTCTCCTCCTCTCTCATCTCCTCTCTCCTCTCTCACCTCCTCTCTCACCTCCCCTTTCTCCTCCTCTCTCATCTCCTCTCTCCTCTCTCACCTCCTCTCTCACCTCCCCTTTCTCCTCCTCTCTCATCTCCTCTCTCCTCTCTCACCTCCTCTCTCACCTCCCCTTTCTCCTTGCCTGACGACTCTAACTGAATTATTCCTCTGCTTTGTGTCCGCTACGTACTTCAGTCTGAGACTGCCATCATTGAAGTCGTTAGTGGTGATGTCAAAATGAGGGGTGTTGTACAAAACTGTCATCAGCGATTGGATCATATCTAACCAATCAGAGTATCAAAGCCACATTTTAAAAAACGCCGCTTTACCCACGTGTGTTCTGGCTCTTGCCCAACCAATCGGTTTCTGAAACCAATCAGAGGGAGGTACTCAGATCCAGACTCATTGAGGAGAAGAAACTAACGTCCGTGGGCGTGGCCTAGCAGTTGGCCGGAGCAAGGAGTTTGTGTAGCCAGTCAACCTTTCACCTCCTCTCTCACCTCCACTTTCACCTTCTCTCTCACCTCCTCTCTCCTCTCTCACCTTCTCTCTCACCTCCTATCTCACCTCCTCTCACCCCTCCTTTCACCTCTCTCTCACCTCCCCTTTCACCTCCTCTCTCACCTCTCTCTCACCTCCCCTTTCACCTTCTCTCTCACCTCCTCTCTCCTCTCTCACCTCCTCTCTCACCTCTCTCTCACCTCACCTTTCACCTTCTCTTTTACCTCCCCTTTCACCTCCTCTCTCACCTCTCTCTCACCTCCTCTCTCACCTCCCCTTTCATCTCCTCTCTCACCTCTCTCTCACCACTCTCTCACCTCCTCTCTCACCTACCCTTTCACCTCTCTCTCACCTCCCTTTTCATCTCTCTCTCACCTCTCTCCTCTCTCACCTCCTATCTCACCTTCTCTCTCACCTCCTCTCTCACCTCCCCTTTCATCTCCTCTCTCACCTCTCTCTCACCACTCTCTCACCTCCTCTCTCACCTACCCTTTCACCTCTCTCTCACCTCCCTTTTCATCTCTCTCTCACCTCTCTCCTCTCTCACCTCCTATCTCACCTTCTCTCTCACCTCTTTCTCACCTCCCCTTTCACCTCCTCTCTCACCTCTCTTTCACCTCTCTTTCACCTCCTCTCTCACCTCCCCTTTCACCTCCTCTCTCACATCTCTCTCACCACTCTCTCACCTCCTCTCTCACCTCCCCTTTCACCACTCTCTCACCTCCCTTTTCATCTCTCTCTCACCTCATCTCTCACCTCCACTTTCACCTCACAGTTGTATTAATGTGTTGCACTTTTCGTCACAATATTGTTTTGAAGTTTAGTTTTAGGACTGATGCCCTACTGAGCTTTCTTCTCAATGCATTTTCAATGAGCGCTGATGGAGATTTAATTAAGAGAGCATTACAGTGGCTTGGAAATACAACAACATTTCAAAAGGAGGCAAATAATTAGTAGGAAAACCTTTTGATCATCATTTTGATGTCGCCAGATTGACTTTAGATGTAGTATATTGTTAGCTAGCTAGCTAAGACAGAGGGAAGACCACCGGGCTTTAGCTAGCTAACGTTAACATTACTAGCTATTTTTGACAAACTTTGCCAGCTAATGACAACATTGCTATCCGTCTAAAGTACATTTGATGACATGATAATGATGACAAAGTTGTTTCCTACAAAATATTTGCCTTCTTTTTCAATGTCTACGTATTTCCATGCCACTATAGTGTAGTTTAGATGAAACAGTTATTATATCTAAATGAGTAGCATCTCACATACAACGGAAATAGAACAACCAAATCACCTACTGATTTCTGATAAAAACATACAGTATCAACAAAACAAGACTGTGCAATCGATAATACGAATCATGGATGCTATACTAAACAATCAGTGCTGAACACAACGCAAAACTAGGCATGAAAGGAGGTGATAAAGTCTTGAAGGTGAGCCTTACAGGCTGCAGAACGGGTCCTGCAGCGACAGCAACAGGTGCCTGTGGGGGGGGTGGCACTTGTACTTCAGGCGGGGCCAAGGTAGCGAGTGCCACCGGTAGTGAACCACTCACGGTGGCATCAATGGCAGAGTGGGGATATGCAGGAGGTGGCACCTTCCTCGGTCGGCTGGCACGCCAGCGAGAGCCGTCAGTCAGAAACGTTGCTGACGTTGAAACTCGACATGGTGTTGACCAGAAGGTACGGAGTTTGTCTCCTCATTGCACCCAATCCCTCAGCCGTGCCCTCTGTCTTTTATTGCAACGCTCCTGACTTTTACGCTGTCGGCTTTTGCACTGCTGCTTTGGCTGTCGGGTTGCCAACAGAGGGATGGCGCCTGTGTAAGGGCAACTGTAATGAATGTCCTAGCATCAGCTTGGCAGGAGAGACTCCGGTGGTGGAGTGGTGAGCAGCTCTGTAGTGCAGCAGAGTTTGCGACAAGGACTCAGTGAAGGAGCAGCCCTGAGCTAGGTGAGTCTGTTTTTCATGGTTTGATTGAACCTCTCCACCACCCCGTTGGCCTGGGGGGTGGTACTAGACTGTTCTGATGTGCTTGGTCCCCTGGCTTTGGACGTAAGACCAGCTGAGGGCCGTGGTCAGAGTCGCAGTCAGTCCCCCAGCGAGCAAAAAGTAAACAGTTCAGGAAGTTGATGATGTTTATGATGGCCTCTGATGTGACAGAACCCACGGGGTGAGACCACAACCATTTTTGAATGTAGGTCATAAGCAACCACCAGGAAACAACGTTTGTGACGTGGCACATTGTCGAGTTCACCGCAGATGTCCAGCTGGATATGTTCCCATGGACGGGAGGGCCAGGCCAGTGGTGGTGGCGGCGGATGTGGGCCTGTCTTTCCACTGACAAGACATGGAGCACAGTCAGGTACCTTGACCCCCTCGATATCATGATCGATGCCAGGCCAACACACCAGGTCCCGGCAGCGCTGCTTCCAGCTTCACAATGCCAAAGGGGGCCCTCATGAGCCATGGCCAACACTCGTCCTCTGAGCCTGCTCGGTATGACGGTGCAGTTTTACCGCGAGCCAGTCGTGTGTCATTCCAGCGTGACAGCTCACGTTCGAACCTGGCATTTGGTTGGAGTTTCCGATGGGAGCTGTACCGACCAGCCGTTGGCTACATATAATCCCCGCGAGGTTGTGAAAATAGGGTGGGTTTGGCTGATTCTTGGGTCAGCTCCTTGAGCAAGAGAGGTGACTGTTGTAGCTGGATGAGCTCCTCCTCTGAATCAAGCTAGGTGGAGTCTGGGGAACTGAGCGCAAAAGGTCACCGCAACTGGGCTTATTACAACTTTTGTTTTGGGCACCACTATGGCGAAGGGCGACTTGAGAACGTTCACACCAATGGCATGACGTGACAGAGTGATGGAGAACCTATGAATAGGAATCTTCTCTTCCAGTATCAATGCTATCTATTAATCAGGGACGAGACCCCTTTCCAGTATCAATACTATCTATTAATCAGGGACGAGACCCCTTCCTCTATCAATACTATCTATTAATCAGGGACGAGACCCCTTCCAGTATCAATACTATCCATTAATCAAATGTTACAGTGACCAGTTATTCACGTTTTATTGTCATAACAAATTAGTGTTCAGCAATGTCTCTAAAGCAGTGTTTCCCAATCCCCAAACTTTACGCCCTAGCACTAACGCACTTGATTCAACTCTGAAACAGAGAAGTTAGTGCTAGGGCAAAAACATTGGGTCCCCGGGACCAGGATTAAAATGTCTACCCCTAGGTCCAAAAGGCTCCTTAACCAACAATGCAGTTTTAAGAAAATAGAGTTAAGAAAATATTTACTAAATAAACTAAAGTACAAAAAAAACATTAAAACAAATAATAATAAGTAACATAGTAAAATAACAATCATGAGGCTATTTACAGGAGGCACCGGTACCGAGTCAATGTGCGGGTGTACAGGTTAGTCGAGGTAATTTGTACATGTACAGTTGAAGTCGGAAGTTTACATACACCTTAGCCAAATACATTTAAACTCAGTTTTCCACAGTTCCTGACATTTAATCCTAGTAATAATTCCCTGTCTTACGTCAGTTAGGATCACCACTTTATTTTAAGAATGTGAAATGTCAGAATAATAGTAGAGAGAACGATTTATTTCAGCTTTTATTTCTTTCATCACATTCCCAGTGGGTCAGAAGTTTACATACACTCAATTAGCATTTGGTAGCATTGCCATTAAATTGTTTAACTTGGGTCAAACGTTTCGGGTAGCCTTCCACAAGCTTCCCACAATAAGTTGGGTGAATTTTGGCCCATTCCTCCTGACAGAGCTGGTGTAACTGAGTCAGGTTTGTAGGCCTCCTTGCTCGCACACGCTTTTTCAGTTCTGCACACACATTTTCTATAGGATTGAGGTCAGGGCTTTGTGATGGCCACTCCAATACCTTGACTTTGTTGTCCTTAAGCCATTTTGCCACAACTTTGGAAGTATGCTTGGGGTCATTGTCCATTTGGAAGACCCATTTGCGACCAAGCTTTAACTTCCTGACTGATGTCTTGAGATGTTGCTTCAATATATCAACATAATTTTCCTTCCTCATGATGCCATTTATTTTGTGAAGTGCACCAGTCCTTCCTGCAGAAAAGCACCCCCACAGCATGATGCTGCCACCCCCGTGCTTCACGGGTGGGATGGTGTTCTTCGGCTTGCAAGCTTTCCCCCTTTTCCTCCAAACATAACGATGGTCATTATGGCCAAACAGTTCTATTTGTGTTTCATCAGACCAGAGGACATTCCTCCAAAAAGTACGATCTTTGTCCCCGTGTGCAGTTGCAAACCGTAGTCTGGCTTTTTTATGGCGGTTTTGGAGCAGTGGCTTCTTCCTTGCTGAGCGGCCTTTCAGGTTATGTTGAGATAGGACTCATTTTACTGTGGATGTAGATACTTTTGCACCTGTTTTTTATTTTTTATTTTTTATTTCACCTTTATTTAACCAGGTAAGCCAGTTGAGAACAAGTTCTCATTTACAACTGCGACCTGGCCAAGATAAAGCAAAGCAGTGCGATAAAAACAACAACAACACAGAGTTACATATGGAATAAACAAAACGTACAGTCAATAACACAATAGAAAATCTATAGACAGTGTGTGCAAATGTAGTAAGTTATGGAGGTAAGGCAATAAATAGGCCATAGTGCATAACAATTACAATTTCATATTAACACTGGAGTGATAGATGTGCAGAAGATGATGTGCAAATAGAGATACTGGGGTGCAAATGAGCAAAATAAATAACAATATGGGGATGAGGTAGTTAGGTGGGCTAATTTCAGATGGGCTGTGTACAGGTGCAGTGATCGGTAAGCTGCTCTGACAACTGATGCTTAAAGTTAGTGAGGGAGATAAGAGTCTCCAGCTTCAGAGATTTTTGCAGTTCGTTCAAGTCATTTGCAGCAGAGAACTGGAAGGAATGGCGGCCAAAGGAGGTGTTGGCTTTGGGGATGACCAGTGAGATATACCTGCTGGAGCGCATACTACGGGTGGGTGTTGCTATGGTGACCAATGAGCTAAGATAAGGCGGGGATTTGCCTAGAAGTGATTTATAGATAACCTGGAGCCAGTGGGTTTGGCAACGAATATGTAGTGAGGGCCAGTCAACGAGAGCGTACAGGTCACAATGGTGGGTAGTATATGGGGCTTTGGTGACAAAACGGATGGCACTATGATAGACTACATCCAATTTGCTGAGTAGAGTGTTGGAGGCTATTTTGTAAATGACATCGCCGAAGTCAAGGATCGGTAGGATAGTCAGTTTTACGAGGGAATGTTTGGCAGACTTTGTTGTGAAATAAGAAGCCGATTCTAGATTGAACATTGGATTGGAGATGCTTAATGTGAGTCTGGAAGGAGAGTTTACGGTCTAACCAGACACCTAGGTATTTGTAGTTGTCCACATATTCTAAGTCAGACCCGCCGAGAGTAGTGATTCTATTCGGGCGGGCGGGTGCAAGCAGCGTTCGATTGAAGACCATGCATTTAGGTTTACTAGCGTTTAAGAGCAATTGGAGGCTACGGAAGGAGTGCTGTATGGCATTGAAGCTCGTTTGGAGGTTTGTTAACACAGTGTCCAATGAAGGGCCAGATGTATACAAAATGGTGTCGTCTGCGTAGAGATGGATCTGAGAGTCACCAGCAGCAAGAGCGACATCATTGATATACACAGAGAATAGAGTCATCCCGGGAATTGAACCCTGTGGCACCCCCATAGAGACTGCCAGAGGTCCAGACAACAGGCCCTCCGATTTGACACATTGAACTCTATCTGAGAAGTAGTTGGTGAACCAGGCGAGGCAGTCATTTGAGAAACCAAGGCTATTTAGTCTGCCAATAAGAATGCGGTGGTTGACAGAGTCGAAAGCCTTGGCCAGGTCGATGAAGACGGCTGCACAGTGCTGTCTTTTATCGATCGCGGTTATAATATTGTTTAGGACCTTGAGCGTGGCTGAGATGCACCCATGACCAGCTCGGAAACCAGATTGCATAGCGGAGAAGGTACGGTGGGAATCGAAATGGTCGGTGATCTGTTTGTTAACTTGGCTTTCAAATACTTTCGAAAGGCAGGGCAGGATGGATATAGGTCTGTAACAGTTTGGATCTAGAGTGTCACCCCCTTTGAAGAGGGGGATGACCACGGCAGCTTTCCAATCTCTGGAGATCTCAGACATTACGAAAGAGAGGTTGAACAGGCTAGTGATAGGGGTTGTGATTATTTTGGCGGATAATTTTAGAAAGAAAGGGTCCAGATTGTCTAGCCCAGCTGATTTGTAGGGGTCCAGATTTTGCAGCTCTTTCAGAACATCAGCTATCTTAATTTGGGTGAAGGAGAAGCGGGGGGGCATGAGCAAGTTGCAGCGGAGGGTGCAGAGCTGGTGGCCGGGGTAGGGGTAGCCAGGTGGAAAGCATGGCCAGCCGTAGCAAAATGCTTATTGAAATTCTCGATTTATCGGTGGTGACAGTGTTTCCTAGCCTCAGTCCAGTGGGCAGTTGGGAGGAGGTGCTCTTATTCTCCATGGACTTTACAGTGTCCCAAAACTTTTTGGAGTTAGTGCTATAGGATGCAAATTTCTGTTTGAAAAAGCTAGCCTTTGCTTTCCTAACTGATTGTGTCAATTTGTAAGTCGCTCTGGATAAGAGCGTCTGCTAAATGACGTAAATGTAAATGTAAATGTTGTGTATATTGGTTCCTGACTTCCCTGAAAAGTTGCATATCGCGGGGGCTGTTCGAAGCTAATGCAGTACGCCACAGGATGATTTTGTGCTGGTCAAGGGCAGTCAAGTCTGGGGTGAACCAGGGGCTATATCTGTTCTTAGTTCTGAATTTGTTGAATGGGGCATGCTTATTGAAGATGGAGAGGAAAGCACTTTTAAAGAACAACCAGGCATCCTCTACTGACGGAATGAGGTCAATATCCATCCAGGATACCCGGGCCAGGTCAATTAGAAAGGCCTGCTCGCTGAAGTGTTTTAGGGAGCGTTTGACAGTGATGAGGGGTGGTCGTTTGACCGCGGACCGATTATGGACGCAGGCAATGATGCAGTGATCGCTGAGATCCTGGTTGAAGACAGCGGAGGTGTATTTAGAGGGTAAATTAGTCAGGATGATATCTATGAGGGTGCCCATGTTTACGAATGTAGGGTTATACCTGGTAGGTTCCTTGATCATTTTTGTGAGACTGAGGGCATCTAGTTTAGATTGTAGGACAGCCGGGGTGTTAAGCATATCCCAGTTTAGGTCACCAAGCAGTACAAACTCTGAGGATAGATGGGGGGCAATCAATTCACATATGGTGTCCAGGGCACAGCTGGGGGCTGAGGGGGGTCTGTAGCAAGTGGCAACAGTGAGAGACTTATTTCTGGAAAGGTGGATTTTTAGAAGTGGAAGCTCAAACTGTTTGGGCACAGACCTGGATAGTATGATAGAGCTACAGTAGATTGCAACTACGCCCCCTTTGGCAGTTCTATCGAGACGTAAAATGTTGTAGTTGGGGATGGAAATGTCTGAATTTTTGGTGGCCTTCCTAAGCCAGGATTCAGACACTGCTAGAACATCAGGGTTGGCGGAGTTTGCTAACGCAGTGAATAAGTCAAACTTAGAAAGGAGGCTTTTGATGTTAACATGCAAGAAACCAAGGCTTTTACGGTTACAGAAGTCAACAAATGATAGCGCCTGGGGAGTAGGAGTGATACTGGGGGCTACAGGGCCTGGGTTAACCTCTACATCACCAGAGGAACAGAGGAGGAATAGAATAAGGATACGGCTAAAGGCTTTAAGAACTGGTCTTCTAGTGCGTTGGGTACAGAGAATAAAAGGGGCAGAATTCTGGGCGTTGTAGAATAGATTCAGGGCATTATGTACAGACAAGGATATGGAAGGATATGAGTACAGTGGAGGTAAACCTAAGCGTTGGGTAATGATGAAAGAGATAGCATCACTGGAGGCACCGATTGAGCCGGTCTCCCCGTGTATGGGCAGTGGGACAAAGGAGCTATCTGAGGCAGGTTGAGCGGGACTGGGGGCTCTACAGTGAAATAGTACAATAACAACTAACCGAAAAAGCAATAGGCAAGGCATATTGACATGGGAGAGAGGCATAAAGCAATCACAGGTGTTATTCGAGAGAGCTAAGACAACAGCTGGTTATGACGAAGGTTTGGGCTGAGGCTAAACAGATAAACAGGATGAGGTACCGTATAAAGGAACAGTCCAGCAGGCATCAGCTGTGTAGCTGAGTGATCATAAGGTCCAGTGAACAGCAATAGGTGAGTCCGGAAGCAGTTCGGTGGCTGCTACGACACAGGCGAGCAGGAGGCACGGCTTTTGATTGCGTGTGCTAGCGGGCCGGGGCTAGCAGATGGATCCTCGTGGTCATCGCAACGGGAAGCCCGTTCAGACGATTACGTCGGCAGATCAGTCGAGATGGATCGGCAGGGCTCCGTGTCAACACTAGGAGGTCCCGTCCGGTTGACAGAGAGTTAGATAGCCGGGATATGGGCCTGGCTCGAGGCTAGCTCAAGGCTAACTGGTGCTTGCTTCGGGACAGTGGTAATTAGCCAACAACAACAACAGCCATTCGGTTGCAGCTAGCTAGTTGCGATGATCCGGTGTTAAGATCCAGTGATTCAGTGATTCCGGCAGAAAATCTGATATGCTCTGGGTCAATAGCGCGCTGTGCAGACTGTGCAGACTAGCCGATAATTGTCCAGGCTAGAGCTGGCTGGTAGGTAGTGCAGGCCACGGACAATGGTGAAAACCGCTAACGGTGGCTAATAGCAAGTAGCTAGTTAGCTGGCTAGCTGTTTCCTCCAGCATCTTCACAAGGTCCTTTGCTGTTGTTCTGGGATTGATTTTTGCACCAAAGTACTTTCATCTCTAGGAGACAGAACACGTCTCCTTCCTGAGCGGTATGACGGCTGCGTGGTCCCATGGTGTTTATACTTGTGTACTATTGTTTGTCCAGATGAACATGGTACCTTTAGGCGTTTGGAAATTGCTCCCAAGGATGAACCAGACTTGTGGAGGTCTACAATTATTTTTCTGAGGTCTTGGCTGATTTCTTTTGATTTTCCCATGATGTCAAGCAAAGAGGCACTGAGTTTGAAGGTAGGCCTTGAAATACATCCACAGGTACACCTCCAATTGACTAAAATGATGTCAATTAGCCTATCAGAAGCTTCTAAAGCCATGACATGATTTTCTAATTTTCTAAGCTGCTTAAAGGCACAGTCAACTTAGTGTATGTAAACTTATGACCCACTGGAATTGTGATACAGTGAATTATAAGTGAAATAATCTGTCTGTAAACAATTGTTGGAAAAATTACTTGTGTCATGCACAAAGTAGATGTCCTAGCCGACTTGCCAAAACTATAGTTTGTTAACAAGAAAATTGTGGAGTGGTTGAAAAACAAGTTTTAATGATTCCAACCTAAGTGTATGTAAACTTCCGACTTCAACTGTAGGTAGGGGTAAAGTGACTATGCATATATAATATACAGTGAGTAGCAGCAGTATAAAAACAAACGGGGGGTCAATGCAAATAGTCCGGGTGGCCATTTGATTCATTTTTTTTACCTTTATTTAACTAGGCAAGTCAGTTAAGAACAAATTCTTATTTACAATGACGGCCTACACCGGCCAAACCCGGACGACGCTGGGCCAATTGTGCGCCGCCCTATGGGACTCCCAATCACAGCCGGTTGTGATACAGCCTGGAATCGAACCAGGGGCTCTGTAGTGACACCTCAAGCACTGAGATGCAGTGCCTTAGACCACTGCGCCACTCGGGAGCCCATTGTTCAGCATTCTTATGGATTGGGGGTAGAAGCTGTTAAGGGCTTGTAAGTAAGCGTTTCACGGTAAGGTCTACACCTGTTGTATTCGGCGCATGTGACAAATCTAATTTGATTTGATTTGAATACGATTTGATTTGAAAACGTGCACCCCTTTGGGTTCCCAGGTACAGGATTAAGAAATTAACTAGAGTCTCTTCATAGTTGAACTGCTCAGTTCATACAACATTTATAGCAAACTCACATAACAGGTTTTTTTGTAATAGTAACATAACACATTCATTACTCATTTATAATAAAAAATCTAAGACAGAATTTTTATTTAATCTGACAGAAGACTGTGACATAATGCTGACTAAATCTACCTCAGAAATGCAGTGTCAATCTAAAATGCATTTTTTGCTCTGGGGCAAAACACACAAACACACTCAAAGTGAACTGCAGTATCACTGGTTATCCTGCAACACGTTTTGTCTTATCTAAAATGTAGAGCACGCTCTGTTGTCATACTTTGTGGCTGAGTTAGTTGTCCACCAGGTTCCTCAGAAGCCAATACAGAGAATGCAGTGGTTTCTAAGATCTATTTTGGACTGGATTCTAATTTGTTTTCATTTCCCTGTTTCATTTAGCCGAATTTGCATATACTGAGCTGTGCAGAATGCTGTTGAAAAGTAACATTTTTTTTCATTGAGTGATGTCAGTTCTAAGGAATAGAATCTCATTCTCATCAGGGTGTGCATCAGCGGACATTCAAATCACGAAATTGATTTCTCTAGAAAAGGGAATCAATTATGACAGATATGTCGGCTTTCCCTCCAAGGTACAGTGGGGAAAAAAAGTATTTAGTCAGCCACCAATTGTGCAAGTTCTCCCACTTAAAAAGATGAGAGAGGCCTGTAATTTTCATCATAGGTACACGTCAACTATGACAGACAAATTGAGATTTTTTTTGACAGTCAAAATGAGAAAACAAAATCCAGAAAATCACATTGTAGGATTTTTTATGAATTTATTTGCAAATTATGGTGGAAAATAAGTATTTGGTCAATAACAAAAGTTTCTCAATACTTTGTTATATACCCTTTGTTGGCAATGACACAGGTCAAACGTTTTCTGTAAGTCTTCACAAGGTTTTCACACACTGTTGCTGGTATTTTGGCCCATTCCTCCATGCAGATCTCCTCTAGAGCAGTGATGTTTTGGGGCTGTTGCTGGGCAACACGGACTTTCAACTCCCTCCAAAGATTTTCTATAGGGTTGAGATCTGGAGACTGGCTAGGCCACTCCAGGACCTTGAAATGCTTCTTACGAAGCCACTCCTTCGTTGCCCGGGCGGTGTGTTTGGGATCATTGCCATGCTGAAAGACCCAGCCACGTTTCATCTTCAATGCCCTTGCTGATGGAAGGAGGTTTTCACTCAAAATCTCACGATACATGGCCCCATTCATTCTTTCCTTTACACGGATCAGTCGTCCTGGTCCCTTTGCAGAAAAACAGCCCCAAAGCATGTTTCCACCCCCATGCTTCACAGTAGGTATGGTGTTCTTTGGATGCAACTCAGCATTCTTTGTCCTCCAAACACGACAAGTTGAGTTTTTACCAAAAAGTTCTATTTTGGTTTCATCTGACCACATGACATTCTCCCAATCCTCTTCTGGATCATCCAAATGCACTCTAGCAAACTTCAGACGGGCCTGGACATGTACTGGCTTAAGCAGGGGGACACGTCTGGCACTGCAGGATTTGAGTCCCTGGCGGCGTAGTGTGTTACTGATGGTAGGCTTTGTTACTTTGGTCCCAGCTCTCTGCAGGTCATTCACTGTGTGGTTCTGGGATTTTTGCTCACCGTTCTTGTGATCATTTTGACCCCACGGTCTTGCGTGGAGCCCCAGATCGACGGAGATTATCAGTGGTCTTGTCTGTCTTCCATTTCCTAATAATTGCTCCCACAGTTGATTTCTTCAAACCAAGCTGCTTACCTATTGCAGATTCAGTCTTCCCAGCCTGGTGCAGGTCTACAATTTTGTTTCTGGTGTCCTTTGACAGCTCTTTGGTCTTGGCCATAGTGGAGTTTGGAGTGTGACTGTTTGAGGTTGTGGACAGGTGTCTTTTATACTGATAACAAGTTCAAACAGGTGCCATTAATACAGGTAACGAGTGGAGGACAGAGGAGCCTCTTAAAGAAGAAGTTACAGGTCTGCGAGAGCCAGAAATCTTGCTTGTTTGTAGGTGACCAAATACTTATTTTCCACCATAATTTGCAAATAAATTCATTAAAAATCCTACAATGTGATTTTCTGGAAAAAAAAATCTCAATTTGTCTGTCATAGTTGACGTGTACCTATGATGAAAATTACAGGCCTCTCTCATCTTTTTAAGTGGGAGAACTTGCACAATTGGTGGCTGACTAAATACTTTTTTTCCCCACTGTACATTTCTGCAGATTGTTGTGGGTGATCGTGAGTACTGTCTCAAATGGCACTCTATTCCCTATATATTCACACCCCTTGAATTTTTCAACATTTTGTTGTGTTACAAAGTGGGATTGAAATTGACTTAATTGTCTTTTTTTGTCAGCAATCTACACAAAATACTCTGTAATGTCAAAGTGGAAGAAAAATTCTAACATTGATTTAAAATGTATGAAAAATAAAACACTAATATATCTTGATTAGAGTACACAGTATTCACCCACCTGAGTCAATACATGTTAGAATCACCTTTAGCAGCGATTACAGCTGTGAGTCTTTCTGGGTAAGTCTCTAAGAGCTTTGCACACCTGGATTGTACAATATTTGTCCATTATTCAAAAAGTATTCTTCAAGCTCTGTCAAGTTAGTTGTTGATCATTTTCAAGCCGATTTAAGTCAAAACTTTAACTATGCCACTCAGGAACATTTATTGTCGTCTTGGTAGGCAACTCCAGTGTAGATTTGGCCTTGTGTTTTAGGTTATTTTCTTGCTGAAAGGTGAATTCGTTTCCCAGTGTCTGTTGCCTGTGCTTAACTGTATTCGGTTTCTTTTTATCCCCCCCCAAAACTCCCTAGTCCTTGCCGATGACAAGCACACCCATAACATTATGCAGCCACCACCATGCTTGAAATGATGAGTGATACTCAGTGATGTGTTGTGTTGGATTTGCCCCAAACATAATGCTTCGTATTGAGGACAAAAAGTTCATTTATTTGCCAAATTCTTGGCAGAAATACTTAAGTGCCTTTTTGCAAACAGGATGCATGTTATGAAATATTTTTGTTCTGTATAAGCTTTCTTTCTTCTTTTCACTCACATTTAGGTTAGTCTTGTGTAGTAACTACAATGTTGTTGGTCCATCCTCAGTTTCCTCATAACACAACAATTAATTAAACCATTAAAAACTGTTTTAAAATCACCATTGGCCTCATGGTGAAATCACTAAGTGGTTTCTTTCCTCTCCGGCAACTGAGTTAGGAAGGACGCCTGTATCTTTGCAGTGACTGGGTGTATTTATACACCATCCAAAGCCTAATTAATAACTTCACCATGCTCAAACGGATAGTCAATGTCTGTTTTTTGTGTGTGTTTTTTTTTACCCATCTACCAATCAGTGCCCTTCTTTGGGAGTCATTGGAAAAACCTCCCTAGTCTTTGTAGTTGAATCAGTGCTTGAAATTCACTACTCGATTGTGGGACCTTACAGATCATTGTGTAGGGTATAAAGATGGGGGTAGTTATTAAAAAATCATGTTCATCACCATTATTGAACGAAGTCTATTAAACTTATGTGATTTGTTTCATAAATGTCTAAAAACAAAAACTCCACTTTGACATTATGGTGTGTAGATCAGTGACACAAAATCTCAATTGAATCTATTTTAATTTCAGGGCAACACAACACAATGTGGGAAAAAGTAAAGGGTTAGAATACTTTCTGAAGGTACTGTAGTGCACTACTTTGTACCAGAGCCCTATAAGCCCTGGTCAAAAGAAGTGCACTAAATAGGGAATAGGGTGCCATTTGGGACGTACACTTGGTTGTAGGGTAAACCCCATTCGAATTAAATCAGTTTTTGACAGCATACCTTTTAATTTAAACAAAACTTTTCATACATGTTTGCCCATGGAAAAACTGGTCAGAAAGTGACTTTTGAAGGACCTGAATGCCAAAACGTTCAGGAGATAATTGTGCTCAAATATTACACAAACATTACACAAATATTACACAAACATTACACAACATCAAAATCATTGCCAAAAACCAACTCCCCTTAGATCAACAGAGATAACATAATAATCGGTTTTAACACAACTAACAAATATTCTATTTGGGGTGTTGAGCAGAGCAGAGCAGAGCTCAACATGCCTCAATGTGGTATCCATACCAGACTTGGAGGAAAACCAAACTTTAAACTAATTAATTTGTGTTGTCATTTAAGGGATAGTTCAACTAAATTACACATTTACTTAATTTTGTAACCAGAAAATAGTTCACCCTGAAAGTCTGCAACCCAAAAAAAGAAACGGGTTAGTTTACTCGCCAGTAAAACAATAGGAGTCGTAGAACCACCATGTCAGCATATTTCTAAACTACAACAGCTCAATCAACTCAGCGTCACTCTGATGTTGTTTGGTCATGTCATTTGGTGAGCTGCCCCTTTAAAACATAAAACGTTTTAAGGCTTACATGCTTTTTAATAAGTGAAATCTGGCACAGCAAAACATATTTTAATATCTGAAAAGAGGAAAGCTCCATCTGCACCCCCCCGCCACCAAATGCCTGGCAGCATCAATCCATTAGGCCAGTTGTAGGTACAATGTCGAGTATTTTATTTCTCTGTCATCTCGACGGGGCAGTAAATGGACTTTAATCCATAGCAACATGGGAGTATGGGTTTTGGCCAGCAGTATGAAAGCAATCCAACCAAGCCCCTACATTTTTGTACATTTTTTGTCATTTAGCAGACGCTCTCATCCAGAGCGACTTACAGGAGCAATTAGGGTTAAGTGCCTTGCTCAAGGGCACATCGACAGATTTTTCACCTAGTCGGCTCAGGGATTAGAACCAGCGACCTTTCGGTTACTGGCACAACGCTCTTAACCACTAAGCTACCTACATCCCCCCAAATAAATCAAACCCCCTATAATAAAAATATATATTTGATTTGGATGTTTTCCAACTCTGACCAATTCCACTGACCCAAGTCAGGGATGAACAAGGACTTTTGGGGGATTTTTTATGACATATCAATTTACATGGGATTTAGGAGGAGGGATTTACCAATGAATATTTTTTGGGAGGGATTCCAAAATAACTATGAAAAGATATATTGTATTATAAATACTAAATCCAAGCCATTAACATAACTCTCCCAAACATTTTATTTTATGTATTTTGTTTTCTATTAACATTATCTAATAAATTATAGACTCTATTTCAGATTTATAAGATGATGTTTTATGCCGCCAACACAAACACAAACACAAAAACACAATACTCAACCTGCTGACATGATCTTAAGTAAAATCTCTCTGTCTTTATCTTTGAGATCATCACATGATATCACAGCCTCACAAACGGACACAGAACATGAAGCTTGCAGATGCAGCCTGCTTCAAATGTAACGTTATGACTACAACTACTGTTCCCTGAAGGAGGGAAACGAGTTACAGCGTACCATGGGGTAGTCGCGACTCCGGTTGAAGGATCTACAACCATGCCTGACAAGGCCCGCCTTCCACAGGTGATAAGCGTGAGGCTCAGATTCATTCCTTCAATTTAATACCGCTCTTCACCGAACCCCGGAATGGGCAACACGGGGCCAAACAGGCGTTGTACCTCGTTTCCCCTCCTTCAGGGAACAGTAGTTATAGTCGTAACGTTACGTTCCCTTTCAGTCAGTCAACTTTGGTACAACATACTATGGGGAAATATAATCACGGCCCGAGCCGACCCCAACGGATACTAAATGAAAACGGACCATGGCAGACCACCCAGACCTGAACACGCCAGATGTGGCAGTCTGGGTATTGCGCACACGGCGCGGTGACTTTCCCCTGTCCTGGGCTAAACTAGGAGCAGTGACATCCAAGCGATAAAACCTCACAAAAGTGTGTGGTGATGCCCAACTCTCCGCAGCACAAATATATCTCCTATAGTCAACCCTTTAAACAACTCCCAAGACACTGCCAGAACCCTGGTGGAGCGTACACCACTAGGTAACCATTGCCCCTTGCTGCTATATGCCAGGGAGATAGCCAACACAATCCAGGGGGAGAGACGCTGCTTAGGGAGCGACCTACCGCGAGCTGGATTAGAAAAACAGACAAAAAACTGGTCACATGACCGGATATTTACATTTTTAGTCATTTAGCAGATGCTCTTATCCAGAGCGACTTACAGTTAGTGAGCGCATACATTTTTCATACTGGGCCCCCGTGGGAAACGAACCCACAACCCTGGCGTTGCGAACGCCATGCTCTACCAACTGAGCTACAGGGGATATCACGGTTCCGTTCATGGTGCGTGCGTAAAGCTCCTACTGGACACGAGGCATGTAACTTCTGTTGCTCTTCAGAAGCAAAAGGATGAGGTGAAAAGGGAAATAGCTCAAAAGCTAAGGACCTGTAGGACATAGCCATGACTTTCATGGGCGAAGGTCGCATTTGGACGCAACATCACCTTAGAGTTGCCCGGGGTGAACTGAGTTCCGGAATAATGCTTGGAGGTACCGAACACATTTAGCGAGGCCAAAGCCATGAGCAGGAAGGTTTTGTAGGAGAGGATCTTTCAGATCCACCGACTCCAGAGGCTCAAAGGGGACCTCCACAGTGCCTCTTATTTCTCCCACCCTGGGGAGATTGATATACCCCTTAAACCCTGTGAACACCATGGGACACGTGGTACCAGAGTGGCATTAAACATGGACAAGCTTCCAACACACGTTGTGCTTCTGTGAATCTCTATAGCCCGCATGAAGCCCAGCCCCCTTATGGGCACAGAGGGCTCCGCCAATGGCTAACGTAGTACCCCGTTTGCCGTAAACAAAATATGGGGAGGGCACTGTTGTCACTGCAATGTTTTTGTGGTCAATGGCGCAGCTTTTCGGGGGGGCTACTTCCTCATCAGAGGAGTGGCAAGCACCGCAGTCTCTACTCCCTACAACTCCAAGGAGTTTAAAATAGGAATGGGGTTGCCATAGCGCCGGGGGAATGCTAGTAAGCTTAATTCACCGGACGTTGTGCATGCTAGCTGACGTTAGCCAGGAGTATTTTTTAGTCTAAGCTAGGCTAGCTGGCACGGTCCGTTTAGAATAGCCAAGTCACTCAGTTAGTGTCTGGTGAAACCTTTATCATTGAGTCCTCAAGCCAAAGACAATGGATTTTTCTCTGTATTGACTAATGACTACAATAAAATATATCACTTTCATAGTGATTTCTCCCTGAGCGATCAGACTTTGCAGGGCCCCAGGTGGGGCCAGGTGTGAGTCCCAAATGGCACCCTATTTCCTATATAGTGCACTACTTTAGACCAGAGAATGGCACCCTATTCACTATATAGTGCACTACTTTAGACCAGAGAATGGCACCCTATTCCCTATATAGTGCACTACTTTAGACCAGAGAATGGCACCCTATTCACTATATAGTGCACTACTTTAGACCAGAGAATGGCACCCTATTCACTATATAGTGCACTACTTTAGACCAGAGAATGGCACCCTATTCCCTATATAGTGCACTACTTTAGACCAGAGCACTGTATAGGGCAGGGGTACTCTGTGGCGGCAGGTAGCTTAGTGGGTAAGAGCGTTGTGCCAGTAACCGAAAGGTCGCTGGTTCTAATCCCCGAGCCGACTAGGTGAAAAATCTGTCGATGTGCCCTTGAGCAAGGCACTTAACCCTAATTGCTCCTGTAAGTCGCTCTGGATAAGAGCGTCTGCTAAATAAAAAAATTATTATAAATTATACTCATCTCTTACCCTACGAGGTCCGGAGCCTGCTGGTTTCCTGAATCAGTCCCCTGATTAGAGGGGAACAATGAAATCAACCAGTGGAACTGGCTTGGAGCCGCGGCTTTTGTGGAGCGACGGTTAACGGTGCTTTCAGGGTGACTGTTGTCGATGTTTGCAGAGGGTCCCTGGTTCAAGCCCAGGTAGGGGGCGAGGAGAGGGACGGAAGCAACACTGTTACATAGGGAACGGGGTGGTCTGCAGCCGTGGGCATGTTGAATGTGGCCAGGCGGCATCATGGCATACCCTCTCGCTCTCGCTCCTCTGAACTCTGGGAAACCTTGTTCACACTGCAGGCCTTAACGCTCAAATCATTTTGGAATAACGATTGTCCAAACAGCAATTTACAAGTGACCAAATTAAATTTATGTGTGTTCAGACAGCAGTGATTTGCTGGCATGGCTACGCTAGTTGTCATAGTAATGATGGGTGTGTGCTCAGTGGTGTTGGCTGATTGGTCAGTGGCGGTCGGTGCTGTTTAAGATGGAGGACCATTGTTTTTTCATGAGCATGGCCTTATTTCTATTACAGCATGTTGGATGACTGTCATTCATATTCCATTCACCAAGTTCAATGTTACATTCGTAGGTTTAGGCCACTACATGATACTCACATTTACCCTGTACCCATCATGAGGTTGCTACAACCTAGCCTATGAATGAAGGTTTACAACGTAGGTGCACAGGTCGAGAGAAATCGGAGTAATCTATGTGACAGGCCCTTGTCAAAAGAAGTGCACTATGTAGGGAATAGGGTGTCATTTGGGACACAAACCAACTCTACATGCCCCGCTACAGGCCCTCCTTTTGACCCGTGAAGACAACCATGACTGTGAGCATAATCTCTCTGGCCCTGTACACACTCAGCTTCTACAACTGATCTACAACACATCCAACACAACGGACGGTTCTGATACAACTGAGAGTTTTTTTTTCTAAGCTGACATAAGGAATTGTTTAATAAGGTCATACCATGGATCATTTACAGTGGCTTGCGAAAGTATTCACCCCCCTTGGCATTTTTCCTATTTTGTTGCCTTACAACCTGGAATTAAAATGGATTTTTGGGGGGTTTGTATCATTTGATTTACACAACATGACTACCACTTCGAAGATGCAAAATAACAAAAAAACAGAAAACTTGAGCGTGCATAACTATTCACCCCCCCCCCCCAAATCAGTACTTTGTAGAGCCACCTTTTGCAGCGATTACAGCTGCAGGTCTCTTGGGGTATGTCTCTATAAGCTTGGCACATCTAGCCAGTGGGATTTTTACCCATTCTTCAAGGCAAAACTGCTCCAGCTCCTTCAAGTTGGATGGGTTCCGCTGGTGTACATCAATCTTTAAGTCATACCGCAGATTCTCAATTGAATTGAGGTCTGGGCTTTGACTGGGCCATTCCAAGACATTTAAATGTTTCCCCTTAAACCACTTGAGTGTTGCTTTAGCAGTATAATAATATGCCATTTAGCAGACGCTTTTATCCAAAGTGACTTACAGTCATGCGTGCATAAATTTTTTTTTTTGTGTATGGGTGGTCCCGGGGATCGAACCCACTACCTTGGCGTTACAAGCGCCGTGCTCTACCAGCTGAGCTACAGAGGACCAGTATGCTTAGGGTCATTGTCCTGCTGGAAGGTGAACCTCCATCCCAGTCTCAAATCTCTGGAAGACTGAAACATGTTTCCCTCAATAATTTCCCTGTAATTAGCACCATCCATCATTCCTTCAATTCTGACCAGTTTCCCAGTCCCTGCCAATGAAAAACATCCCCACAGCATGATGCTGCCACCACCATGCTTCACTGTGGGGAGAGTGTTCTCGGGGTGATGAGAGGTGTTGGGTTTGCGCCAGACATAGCGTTTTCCTTGATGGCCAAAAAGCTCAATATTAGTCCCATCTGACCAGAGTACCTTCTTCCATATGTTTGGGGAGTCTCCCACATGGCTTTTGGCAAATACCAAACGTGTTTGCTTATTTTTTTCTTTAAGTAATGGCTTCTGGCCACTCTTCCGTAAAGCCCAGCTCTGTGGAGTGTACGGCTTAAAGTGGTCCTATGGACAGATACTCCAATCTCCGCTGTGGAGCTTTGCAGCTCCTTCAGTGTTATCTTTGGTCTCTTTGTTGCCTCTCTGATTAATGCCCTCCTTGCCTGGTCCGTGAGTTTTGGTGGGCGGCCCTCTCTTGGCAGGTTTGTTGTGGTGCCTTATTCTTTCCATTTTTTAATAATGGATTTAATGGTGCTCCGTGGGATGTTCAAAGTTTTGGATATTTTTTTATAACCCAACCCTGATCTGTACTTCTCCACAACTTTGTCCCTGACCTGTTTGGAGAGCTCCTTGGTCTTCATGGTGCCGCTTGCTTGGTGGTGCCCCTTGCTTAGTGGTGTTGCAGACTCTGGGGCCTTTCAGAACAGGTGTGTATATATACTGAGATCATGTGACAGATCATGTGACACTTAGATTGCACGCAGTTGGACTTTATTTAACTAATTATGTGACTTCTGAAGGTAATTGGTTGCACCAGATCTTATTTAGGGGCTTCATAGCAAAGGGGGTGAATTCATATGCACGCACCACTTTTCCGTTATTTATTCTTTAGAATTTTTTGAAACTGGTTATTTTTTTCGTTTCACTTCACCAATTTGGACTATTTTGTGTATGTCCATTACATGAAATACAAATAAAAATCCATTTAAATTACAGGTTGTAATGCAACAAAATAGGAAAAACGCCAAGGGGGATGAATACTTTTGCAAGGCGCTGTAGCTATTTGATTTAGAATTTTAGGACCCCTTTTTCATTCACCTTTTTGCAAAATAATTTTGTTGCGCAGCACATCTTGTTGTGGTTTTGTGTCTGTACTTATAAAAACACTTACCTGTTGTGATAGATGGAAAAACATAATAGGAAGAGTTTAAAATATGAACATATAATTTAAGAGCTGGAACACTGAAGAGCTTGAATAGTGTCCCCTCAATTCAATATCCACATAAAACAATTGTGCACATTATTTGCTTAAAGAGAACAACATTAAATATGTATTTTCTTTCCTTACCAGACTTAACAGAAGACAACTGTGAGATATTTAAACAAAAGTTAAAAGATGCTTGGTTTGAAATAGTCCATTTCTGGTAAATACCATGTTACAGAATATTATACATTTCAGAACAGTTTATATCAAGAAATGTACTGTAATTTAAATGTACCGTAACAATTACAGTGGAGAGAGTTTTACAGTTGTATCTCAACAGATGTAATTACTGTATATCCCGCTGTATCTCAACAGATGTAATTACTGTATATCCTGCTGTATCTCAACAGATGTAATTACTGTCCTGCTGTATTCTGCTCTCCTGCTGCAGTATCTCTGCTAATTCTCATCTTATTAGAAATGAATCTGGTTGATTTGAGTGACACAGATGGATATTTGAGTTTTCTTTAAAAGTCTATTAAGAATGATCTGTGTTAGAGGTGTATTCATTTACAGCTGATTCAAAAGACATACTTTTTTTTCTTGTATATATATATATTTTTTCTCTATCTAAAAATTGTTATTAATTTTTTTTTTTTGTATTTTTTTGTATGCACAGATAAAAAATGGAAAGTCAATGCTGAAGGTGTGAAATTAATGGATAATTGCTATTGACACTTTATTTGGACTAAAGCCAAGTTGTGTTAATACCAGCGCTACAGATTGACTCCCTCAAAGAGTAGCTGATCTATACCTGATCACCTTTATTACCCCCAAAGGGATGATGGTTACATATGTTGTACACAACATATAGTGTTATAATAACACACACAATCTCACACACACACACATGCACACACACACACACACACACACACACACACACACACACACACACACACACACACACACACACACACACACACACACAAACACAAATACATGCACACACGCACACGTACTGTACTTACATACACACACACACACACACACAAACACAAATACATGCACACACACACAACCCTCTGAAAATACATATATATATATAACATAATATATTAAAACCATATAAATCCATATTGTATATTTTTTTGCTGGAATCTTATGCTAAATTGAATGAGTTTCATGTCTCTATCAGACAAGTTTGAATCATCTTGGGACATCCACAATATTTACCCATTACCTGACTTTCTCAGATAAGAAACAACACTATGTTCACACAATAAGAATCTCACTGAAGTAAAATGGCTTTATTTGATGAAAACAAAGATGGCCGAACATAAATCAATTAGATCCCGAGTGATTGAGATGTCAGCAGAGACGAGACATTCTACACCAACCACTCTAAGGTAGAGGAAGAGTTCTCACCTTGCTTCTGCTGGAAGGAGTGAGGCATTCTGGGAGCTGAGGTGAGACGTCAGTCAGAAGAGAAGATGTTTGTTCAGCGAAACCCCCCGACCTCTGAACGTTGGGCAGGCTGAGTTCTGGAACTTGAAGAAGAAGAGGGCTTCTGGTCTGAGTCCAAATGTCTTCAGAGTGACTGAACAGGACAGGATAGCACCAGCCTCTCAGCCACGGAGTTCACTCAGCTGTTGGGCTGAGGAAGAGGAGATATCCTGGGTTCAGCAAGAGGCAAAGCGGGATGATTCTTTGATAACGGGCAGCAAAACAGCAAAACGCTCGGAGCATGCAGAAACGAAATGGTATGTCAGATTGGGGCTCAAACCTTGCTGAGTGGCACCTAGTCGTTGGGGGACACAGCTGTCTGTCCTGGTTCTAGGAGGAGGGCTTCTTGGGGGACACAGCTGTCTGTCCTGGTTCTATGAGGAGGGCGTTGTGTTTCGGTCGTCTGGCTGGCGGTCGTCTGGCAGGCTGGCTGGCGAGGCTGAGCGGAGAGATCGACTGATCTGGAGAAACCTTTGGAAGCTATCCCTGACAGGATGGGAGCGCTTCTAGATAGGCGGCGCAGCAGAAGGGTTGAAGTGAGTCGAGTTGACTGAGCGCGATGCACGTTAGCGAAACGGTCCACAGGGCATCGATGGCACTCTCAGCTGATAGGCTGCCTGCACTCTAGCGTTCCTTGATTGTATCGCTTGGTCGGGTGGGCGGGCGACGCTCCCTTGGTCGCTTCACTTTCCACGAATGCTAAAACCACGAGGCCAGCTCCGTAAAAAAAAATAGAGATTAAACAGCTTGTGCAATAATCTCTCTCTCTCTCTCTCTCTCTCTCTCTCTCTCTCTCTCTCTCTCTCTCTCTCTCTCTCTCTCTCTCTCTCTCTCTCTCTCTCTCTCTCTCTCTCTCTCTCTCTCTCTCTCTCTCTCTCTCTCTCTCTCTCTCTCTCTCTCTCTCTCTCTCTCTCTCTCTCTCTCTCTCTCTCTCTCTATAATACGTTTGAATGAGGAGGAATCTGAAATCCCATTAATTCACATGAAGACTAAACCTTGGACTAGCATGGCCTGTAATGTGGAGCAGCTCTCTCTTGGACCCCAGGACATCTGCCAGATTACACTCTTTCATATACAGCAACGACACATTGTTTATCAACACAGGTTTTATACAACCAACATGTCAGTGTCCTGGAGCATTAATCTGCCTAAGCTGATCCCAATCCTGGAGCTGGATATTGCTCTTTATAACTTGTCTGTTGGGGGGTGAGGGGTATTACGTCACTCCAGCTGTCACTCCAACCTGGTACTACTACCACTGCATGGGGCAGAGGACGGGCAGGCAGGTCAGGCAGGGCAGCGCAGGGCAGGCAGGGCAGCGCAGGCAGGGCAGCGCAGGGCAGGCAGGGCAGCGCAGGGCAGGGCAGGGCAGCGCAGGGCAGGCAGGGCAGCGCAGGCAGGGCAGGCAGGTCAGGCAGGGCAGCGCAGGGCAGCGCAGGGCAGGCAGGGCAGGCAGGGCAGGCAGGGCAGGCAGGGCAGGCAGGGCAGCGCAGGGCAGCGCAGGGCAGGCAGGGCAGGCAGGGCAGCGCAGGGCAGCGCAGGGCAGGCAGGGCAGGCAGGGCAGCGCAGGGCAGCGCAGGGCAGGCAGGGAAGCGCAGGGCAGCGCAGGGCAGGCAGGGCAGCGCAGGGCAGGCAGGGCAGCGCAGGGCAGGCAGGACAGCGCAGGGCAGGCAGGGCAGGCAGGGCAGGGCAGGGCAGGGCAGCAGCCTGCCAATTTAAGATGAACAGTAGTTCCAGAAAACAGAAGCAGTATTAATGTGACTCTTACATCACATTTTCTGACATTAACCTTTGGGTTTTATCACATAGTTTATAATCTTATGTAATCAACGTATGATGTTTCTGTCTTTGTGGTTTAAAGATTTTCCAGAACTCCTATCCGATCCACCGGATAGAGCACTTTCACCAGAAACTATCAACTAAAATATTGTAATTTCCTTAAATGAATCCTCTTCTCTGTTGAAGTTTTAAAAGCTGTCAGTTAACAGAAGCAAAGCAATATTCTAAATGAATCTGTATTTCAAAGGATAATGATCTTGGAAAAAAGGCTTGGATGGCAGAGCTCAGAAATATTACAAAAATGAATGTGAGCTTAGCAATGAAGTTGTGTTTGACCTTGTGGCTTTGTGGGGTCAGATGGGTCGTATGTCAAGTTAAAGGCTTTGATGCTTTGATGGGTGTCAACACTTTTATTTGTCATCCTAATCTCCATAGCGACTGTTCCACGTCAGTTCCACGTCAGTTCCACGCCAGTTCCACGTCAGTTCCACGCCAGTTCCACGCCAGTTCCACGCCAGTTCCACGCCAGTTCCACGTCAGTTCCACGTCAGTTCCACGCCAGTTCCACGTCAGTTCCACGCCAGTTCCACGTCAGTTCCACGCCAGTTCCACGTCAGTTCCACGCCAGTTCCACGCCAGTTCCACGCCAGTTCCACGCCAGTTCCACGTCAGTTCCACGTCAGTTCCACGCCAGTTCCACGTCAGTTCCACGCCAGTTCCACGCCAGTTCCACGTCAGTTCCACGTCAGTTCCACGCCAGTTCCACGTCAGTTCCACGTCAGTTCCACGCCAGTTCCACGTCAGTTCCACGTCAGTTCCACGCCAGTTCCACGTCAGTTCCACGCCAGTTCCACGTCAGTTCCACGCCAGTTCCACGTCAGTTCCACGTCAGTTCCACGTCAGTTCCACGTCAGTTCCACGCCAGTTCCACGTCAGTTCCACGTCAGTTCCACGTCATGTTGGCTGATGTTTGTAGTGTAGTGCTTTACATTGACTCTCTGAGGGCCTTTTGATATAGAGCAGTACCGCAGAGGACCTCGCAGAACAGGCTGACTGCGTGAATAGAAGCCCGTTTTAGTCGTCCACAAATATTTGTATTGGATTTATTTCCAGCTTTTGGACAACTAAATTAATGAATAAAGGCACATTTAGAGCATCATTTCTTATACCAGATAAAACAAAAGGAGCTGTACTGCATCATAACTATTTTATTAACACAGAATGTTTCAGTCCTGGACCTTCCTCAGGGCACTGAAATGTATATTCACTGAGTGTACAAAACATTAGCAACACCTTCCTAATATTGAGTTGCATCCCCCCCCACTTTTGGCCTCAGAACAGCCTCAATTCGTTGGGTCATGGACTCTACAAGGTGTCGAAAGCGTTCCACAATGGCCCATGTTGACTCCAATGCTTCTCACAGTTGTGTCAAGTTGGCAGGATGTCTTTTGGGTGGTGGACCATTATTGATACACACAGGAAACTGTTGAGCGTGAAAAACCCAGCAGCGTTGCAGTTCTTGACACAAACCGGTGCACCTACCAGCAATTACCATACCCAGTTCAAAGGCACTTAAATCTTGTGTCTTACCCATTCACCCTCTGAATGGCACACATACACAATCCATGTCTCAACTGTCTCTTTTGCTTAAAAATCCTTCTTTAACCTGTCTCCTCCCCTTCATCTACACTGATATAGTGGCTCTAACAGGTGACATCAATAAGGGATCATAGCTTTCACCTGGATTCACCTGGTCAGTCTATGACATGGAAAGATGTTCCTAATGTTTTGTACACTCAGTGTATTATTAGCATTCATAATATATGACCACAGGACTACTGATGACCACACATGACTGGTCAGCTGAGCTTTAGTGAGATCCCATCATTCCATTGAGAATGATTTGTAAAGTGTACAATCCTCATGGGAGCCTTTACCATTCTCACCCTTGAGAATAAAGTTAATTGAGAATAGGCCTGGTGTAGAGTATATGTGTTTAGAGTCAGTGTGGGAGTGTGTTTCATTGAGAAAATATATTTTTCTAAATATATATATATAAATATTTATACACTGAACAAAAAATACAAAACATAAAAGTGTTGGTTTCATGAGCTGAAATAAAAAAATCCCAGAAATGTTTAATGCGCACAAATTTGTTTACATCCCTGTTAGTGAGCATTTCTCTTTTCCAAGATAATCCATCCACCTGACAGGTGTGGCATCTCAATAATCTGATGAAACAGTATGATCATTACACAGGTGCACCTTGTGCTGGTGCCAATAAAAGGCCACTTTAAAATGAGCAGTTTTGTCACACAACACAATGCCACAAGATTTGAGGGTGCGTGCAATTGGCTGGCTGACTGCAGTAATGTCCACCAGAGCTGTTGCCAGAGACCACGTGTAACCACGTCAGCCCAGGACCTCCACATTTCAGTCATTTAGCAGACGCTCTTATCCAGAGTGACTTACAGTTAGTGAGTGCATACATTTTCATACTGGCCCCCCCGTGGGAAACGAACCCACAACCCTGGCGTTGCAAGCACCATGCTCTACCAACTGAGCTACAGGGGGGACGTCACCTGTGGGATGGTCTGAGGGGAGGGGTGCTGAGGAGTATTTCTGTCTGTAATAAAGCCCTTTTGTGGAGAAAAACTCATTCTGATTGGCTGGGCCTGACTCCTCAGTGGGTGGGCCTATGCCCTCCAAGGCCCACCCTTGACTGAACCCCTGCCCAGTCATGTGAAATCCATAGATTAGGGCCTAATCAATTTATTTTCTTCTATGAACTGTAACTCAATAAAATCTTTAAAATTGTTGCACGTTGCGTTTATATTTTTTTGTTCCGTTTTATTGTCACATACACCGGATAGGTGCAATGATAGGTGATGTTTTACAGGGTCAGCCAAAGTAGCACGTCGCCCCTGGAGCAAATTGGGGTTAAGTGCCTTGCTCAAGGGCGCATTAAAGAGAAAAAAAATCACCTTGTCGGCTCAAGTAATCAAACCATCAACCTTTTGGTTACTGGACCAACTCTCTAACCACTACGCTACCTGCCGCCCTAAAAAAAAAATATATACAATTTTCTGATACTTAATTGCTGAAGTAACAGGTAAGGTTGTACCTCACTGAAGATGAAGAATGGTCCTGGCTTGAGTAGAGTGAATGGCTAGTGGTGAGTATACATCTCATGGAGAATGGCTGGTGGTGAGTATACATCTCATGGAGAATGGCTGGTGGTGAGTATACATCTCATGGAGAATGGCTGGTGGTGAGTATACATCTCATGGAGAATGGCTGGTGGTGAGTATACATCTCATGGAGAATGGCTGGTGGTGAGTATACATCTCATGGAGAATGGCTGGTGGTGAGTATACATCTCATGGAGAATGGCTGGTGGTGAGTATACATCTCATGGAGAATGGCTGGTGGTGAGTATACATCTCATGGAGAATGGCTGGTGGTGAGTATACATCTCATGGAGAATGGCTGGTGTGTAGAGTCAGTATGCCATGTGTCTTATTGAAAATGGGCTGTTTAGAGTGAATGTGCAGTGTGTAGTGTGTAGTGTGTAGTGTGTAGTGTGTAGTGTGTAGTGTATAGTGTATAGTGTGTAGTCAGTGTGGGAGTGACCTTAATCATCAGAGGGATATTTGGCCTTTATTCCTTAGGCATCAGAACACAAACAGGCACTGTCAAAGTCAGCCCTAGTCAGCCCTAGTCAGCCCTAGTCAGCCCTAGTCAGCCCTAGTCAGCCCTGGTCAGCCCTAGTCAGCCCTGGTCAGCCCTAGTCAGCCCTAGTCAGCCCTGGTCAGCCCTAGTCAGCCCTAGTCAGCCCTAGTCAGCCCTAGTCAGCCCTAGTCATGCCTAGTCCCCACTGTGTTCCAACTGGTCCTGGAAGTCATGAAATCTCCTCAGAAAGAATGAGAGGGGGAGAGAGGGCAGAGGGGATAGGAGGGGAGGAGATGGGGAGAGAGGGCAGAGGGGATAGGAGGGGAGGAGAGGGGGAGAGAGGGCAGAGGGGATAGGAGGGGAGGAGAGGAGAGGGGGAGAGAGGGCAGAGGGGATAGGAGGGGAGGAGAGGGAGGATGAAGGGGGGTTAATGGGGTGTTTTGGATCCATATCATCCATTGGCTGTACAGGGCTGTGCTTCTCTGTTCTCTCTCTCTCTTTCTCTCTCTGTTCTCTGTCTCTGTCTCTCTCTCGCTCTGTGTTCTCTCTCTCTCTCTCTCTCTCTCTTTCGCTCTGTGTTCTCTCTCTCACTCTGTGTTCTCTCTCTCTCTCTCTCTCGCTCTGTTCTCTCTGTGTTCTCTCTCTGTGTTCTCTTTGTGTTATCTCTCTCTGTTCTCTCTCTCTTTCTCTCTCTGTGTTATCTCTCTCTCTGTGTTCTCTCTGTTTTATCTCTCTATCTCTGTTCTCTCTCTCTCTGTTCTCACTTTTTCAAGGTTTTTCTAAGGTCTTGATCAGTAACCACGGTCAAATAGCTCTTTTTTGAGTTTTTATTATTAGTGGATTTTGGCCTAATTCTGCCCTGCATGCATTTTGTTTGTAGTCTTCTTCTGGACATGTAGGAGAATATTACATAACTCTGCATGCAGGCTTTCAATGGGGTGTTTGTCCCATTTGGTGAAATCTTGTTTTGCAAGTGGACCCCACACCTCACTGCCATAAAGTGCAATTGGTTCAATGACACATTCAATTAGTTTTAGCCAAATTTGAATAGGTATTTCAATTTGAATTTGTTTTTTAATGGCGTAAAATACCCAGCGTGCTTTCTCTCTCGGTTCATTCACTGCATCATCAAGGTGTCCAGCTTATCCAGAGAGTGCATACATTATTTTTCAAACTGGCCCCCCGTGGGAAATGAACTCACAATCCTGGCGTTGCAAACGCCATGCTCTACCATCCCTGCCAGCCATTCCCTCCCCTACCCTGGACGAATTGTGCGTCGCCCCCATGGGTCTCCCAGTCGCTGCCGGCTACGACAGAGCCTGGATTCGAACCAGGATCTCTAGTGGCACAGCTAGCACTGCGATGCAGTGCCTTAGACCACTGCGCCACTCAGGAGATAAGTAATTGTAGTGTGTGCAGTACTCTATATATTTTGTACCAATTGAGAACTTTGGTCTAATTCCCTGAGATCTGGATCTTCTCTGGAAAATGATTATTTTAGTCTTTTTGGGGGTTTACTGCCAGGGCCCAGGTCTGTCAGTACTGCTCTAGCAGGTCCAGGCTCTGCTGTAGGCCACGTGCTGTGGGTTTACTGCCAGGGCCCAGGTCTGTCAGTACTGCTCTAGCAGGTCCAGGCTCTGCTGTAGGTCATGTGCTGTGCGTGACAGCAGGCACAGGTAATCTGTGAAGAGCGGGCATTTAACCTCTGAATTGTGGAGACTAACACCAGGGGCTGAGGCTTTTTCTAGAATAGTGGCCAATTCATTGATATAAATATTGAAGAGTACAGGGCTCAGATTGCAACCCTGGTGAAGGCCCCACCCCTGGTTAAAGAATTCTGTTATTTTCTTGCCAATTTTATCTCTCTGTTCTATCTCTCTATGTTCTCTCTTTCTGTTCTATCTGTTCTCTCTCTGTGTTCTCTATTTCTGTTCTCTTTCTGAGTTCTCTCTCTGTGTTTTCTCTCTGTTCTCTCTCTCTCTGTTCTATCTGTTCTCTCTTTCTGTTCTATCTGTTCTCTCTCTGTGTTCTCTATTTCTGTTCTCTCTCTGAGTTCTCTCTCTGTTCTCTCTCTCTGTGTTCGCTCAATTCAATTCAATTCAATTTAAGGGCTTTATTGGCATGGGAAACGTATGCTAACATTGCCAATGCAAGTGAAGTAGATAGTAAACAAAAGTGAAATAAACAATAAATATTAACAGTAAACATTACACTCAGAAGTTCCAAAAAAATAAAGACATTTCAAATGTCATATTATGTCTATATACAGTGTTGTAACAATGTGCAAATAGTTAAAGTACAAATGGGAAAATAAATAAATATATATATGGGTTGTATTTACAATGGTGTTTGTTCTTCACTGGTTGACCTTTTCTTGTGGCAAAAGGTCACAAATCTGGCTGCTGTGATGGCACACTGTGGTATTTCACCTAGTAGATAAGGGAGTTTATCAAAATTGGATTTGTTTTCTAATTCTTTGTGGGTCTGTGTAATCTGAGGGAAATATGTGTCTCTAATATGGTCATACATTTGGCAGGAAGTTAGGAAGTGCAGCTCAGTTTCCACCTCATTTTGTGGGCAGTGTGCACATAGCCTGTCTTCTCTTGAGAGCCAGGTCTGCCTACGGCGGCCTTTCTCAATAGCAAGGCTATACTCACTGAGTCTGTACATAGTCAAAGCTTTCCTTAATTTTGGGTCAGTCACAGTGGTCAGGTATTCTGCCACTATGTACTCTCTGTTTAGAGCCATATAGCATTCTAGTTTGCTCTGTATTTTTGTTAATTCTTTCCAATGTGTCAAGTAATTCTCTTTTTGTTTCCTCATGATTTGGTTGGGTCTAATTGTGTTGTTGTCCTGGGGCTCTGTGGGGTCTGTTTGTGTTTGTGAACAGAGCCCCGGGACCAGCTTGCTTAGGGGACTCTTCTCCAAGTTCATCTCTCTGTAGGTGTTGTCTTTGTTATGTAAGGTTTGGGAATCGCTTCCTTTTAGGTGGTTGTAGAATTTAACAGCTCTTTTCTGGATTTTGATAATTAGTGGGTATCGGCCTAATGCTGCTCTGCATGCATTATTTGGTGTTTTATGTTGTACACAGAGGATGTTTTTGCAGAATTCTGCATGCAGAGTCTCAATTTGGTGTTTGTCCCATTTTATGAATTCTTGGTTGGTGAGCAGACCCCAGACCTCACAACCATAAAGGGCAATGGGTTCTATAACTGATTCATGTATTTTTAGCCAGATCCTAATAGGTATGTCGAATTTTATGTTCCTTTTGATGGCATAGAAGGCCCTTCTTGTCTCATCTCTCAGATCGTTCACAGTTTTGTGGAAGTTACCTGTGGCGCTGATGTTTAGGCTGAGGTATGTATAGTTTTTTGTGTGCTCTAGGGCAACGGTGTCTACATGGAATTTGAATTTGTGGTCCTGGCAACTGGATTTTTTTTGGAACACCATTATTTTTGTCTTACTGAGATTTACTGTCAGGGCCCAGGTCTGACAGAATCTGTGCAGAAGATCTAGGTGCTGCTGTAGGCCCTCCTTGGTTGGGGACAGAAGCATCAGATCATCAGCAAAGAGTACACTTTTGACTTCAGATTCTAGTAGGGTGAGGCCGGGTGCTGCTGACTGTTCTATTGCCCTCACCAATTCGTTGATGTATATGTTGAAGAGGGTGGGGCTCAAGCTGTATCCCTGTCTCACCCCACGGCCCTGTGGAAAGAAATGTGTGTATTTTTTGCCAATTTTAACCGCACACTTGTTGTTTGTGTACATTGATTTTATAATGTTTTTCCCCCAACACCACTTTCCATCAATTTGTATAGCAGACCCTCATGCCAAATTGAGTCAAAAGCTTTTTTGAAATCAACAAAGCATGAGAAGACTTTGCCTTTGTTTTGGTTTGTTTGTTTATCAATTAGGGTGTGCAGGGTGAATACATGGTCTGTTGTACGGCAATTTGGTAAAAAGCAATTTTGACATTTGCTCAGTACATTGTTTTCACTGAGGAAATGTACAGGTCTGCTGCTAATGATAATGCAGAGGATTTTCCCAAGGTTGCTGTTGACGCATATCCCATGGTAGTTATTGGGGTCATATTTGTCTCCACTTTTGTGGATTGGGTTGATCAGTCCTTGGTTCCTCTCTCTGTGTTCTCTCTTTCTGTTCTCTCTCTGTCTGTTCTCTCTCTGTGTGTTCTCTCTGTTCTATCTCTCTTCTCTCTGTTCTCTCTCTCTTTGTTATGTCTCTGTTCTCTCTGTTCTCTCTGTTTTCTCTCTGTTCTCTCTCTGTTCTCTCTCTGTTCTCTCTCTCTCTGTTCTCTGTGTTCTCTCTCTCTCTGTGTTCTCTCTCTCTATTCTCTCTCTGTTCTCTCTCTGTTCTCGCTCTCTGTGTTCTCTGTTCTCTCTCTCTGTTCTCTCTCTCTCTGTTCTCTCTCTCTATTCTCTCTCTGCTCTCTCTCTATTCTCTCTCTGTTCTCTCTCTCTCTTCTCGATCTCTGTTCTCTGTTCTCTCTCTGTTCTTTCTCTCTATTCTCTCTCTGTTCTCTCTCTGTCACGATCGTCTAAAGGAGCGGACCAATGCGCAGCGTTGCGAGTGAACATGATGACTTTATTTTATTAAAGCAACCACGAAAAAACAACAAATGACGATAGTGAAGTCCTCTGTAACACTGACAGAAACATGGAACACTGGAACAAAAACCCACAAACAAACAGTGAAACACAACAGTTTAAATATGGCTCCCAATCAGAGATAACGAGCCGACAGCTGACACTCGTTACCTCCGATTGGGAGTCACACGACACCAATCAACGACCTAGAAATAGACACCCAGAACTCCCAACCTAGAAATAAACGTGACAGACATGCAAACATAAACAATCACCCAAAACCCAACAAAACAACATACACCCTGGCTCAAATACACAAGTCCTGGAGCCAGAGTGTGACAGTACCCCCCCCTAAAGGTGCGAACTCCGGGCGCACCAGCATACAGTCTAGGGGAGGGTCTGGGTGGGCGTCTGTCCACGGTGGCGGTTCTGCCCCTGGTCGTGGTCCCCATCCCACCTTAGTCACCACCCGCTTCCCTAGCCTCCTCCACATGACCACCCCCCAACTAAACCCCACTGGGTTAAGGGGCGGCACCGGACTAAGGGGGCAGCACCGGACTAAGGGGCAGCACCGGACTAAGGGGGCAGTACCGGACTAAGGGGCAGTACCAGGCTGAATGGCGGATACTGGCTGGACGGCTCTGGTGGCTCCTGGCTGGTCGGCTCTGGCGGATCCCGGCTGGACGGCTCTGGCGGATCCCGGCTGGACGGCTCTGGCGGATCCCGGCTGGACGGCTCTGGCGGATCCCGGCTGGACGGCTCTGGCGGATCCCGGCTGGACGGCTCTGGCGGATCCCGGCTGGACGGCTCTGGCGGATCCCGGCTGGACGGCACTGGCGGATCCCCGGCTGGACGGCTCTGGCGGGTCCCGGCTGGACGACTCTGGCGGATCCTGGCTGGACGGCTCTGGCGGATCCTGGCTGGACGGCTCTGGCGGATCCTGGCTGGACGGCTCTGGCGGATCCTGGCTGGCTGGCGGATCCTGGCTGGACAGCTCTGGCAGATCCTGGCTGGACGGCTCTGGCGGATCCTGGCTGGACGGCTCTGGCGGATCCCGGCTGGACGGCTCTGGCGGATCCCGGCTGGACGGCTCTGGCGGATCCCGGCTGGACGGCTCTGGCGGATCCTGGCTGGACGGCTCTGGCGGATCCTGGCTGGCTGGCTCTGGCGGATCCTGGCTGGCTGGCGGATCCTGGCTGGACAGCTCTGGCGGATCCCGGCTGGACGGCTCTGGCGGATCCCGGCTGGACGGCTCTGGCGGATCCCGGCTGGACGGCTCTGGCGGATCCCGGCTGGACGGCACTGGCGGATCCCGGCTGGACGGCTCTGGCGGATCCCGGCTGGACGGCTCTGGCGGATCCTGGCTGGACGGCTCTGGCGGATCCTGGCTGGCTGGCTCTGGCGGATCCTGGCTGGCTGGCGGATCCTGGCTGGACGGCTCTGGCGGATCCCGGCTGGACGGCTCTGGCGGATCCCCGGCTGGACGGCTCTGGCGGATCCTGGCTGGACGGCTCTGGCGGATCCTGGCTGGACGGCTCATGGCTGGCTAACGGATCTGGCTGCTCATGGCTGGCTGACGGATCTGGCTGCTCATGGCTGGCTGACGGATCTGGCTGCTCATGGCTGGCTGACGGATCTGGCTGCTCACGGCTAGCTGACGGATCTGGCTGCTCATGGCTGGCTGACGGATCTGGCTGCTCATGGCTGGCTGACGGGTCTGGCTGCTCATGGCTGGCTGACGGATCTGGCTGCTCATGGCTGGCTGACGGATCTGGCTGCTCATGGCTGGCTGACGGATCTGGCTGCTCGTGGCTGGCTGACGGATCTGGCTGCTCATGGCTGGCTGACGGATCTGGCTGCTCATGGCTGGCTGACGGATCTGGCTGCTCATGGCTGGCTGACGGATCTGGCTGCTCATGGCTGACTGACGGATCTGGCTGCTCATGGCTGGCTGACGGATCTGGCTGCTCATGGCTGGCTGACGGATCTGGCTGCTCATGGCTGGCTGACGGATCTGGCTGCTCATGGCTGGCTGACGGGTCTGGCTGCTCATGGCTGGCTGACGGATCTGGCTGCTCATGGCTGGCTGACGGATCTGGCTGCTCATGGCTGGCTGACGGATCTGGCTGCTCATGGCTGGGTGATGGTGCTGGCTGGGCGGCTAGCGGTGGAGGCGGACCCCAGCCTCGGATTGCAGTCATCACCTCCAGCAGGGCGGCTCCCATCCGCATGAGCCGCTCCTGCCCGTCACGAACCCGAGCCTCCAGTCCAGCATAGGCTGCGTCGGCTCCTGCTGATTCCATAGCAGGTGTATGATTCTGTCTGGCGGAAGGCTCTAGCGGCTCGGTCTGGCGGACGGCTCTGAAGGAACAGGCCGGGCTGGGCTGGTGACGCACCCCGTGGGATACGTGCTAGGAGCAGGAACAGGCCGGTCCGTACCGGGAACACACACCACTGGCCTTAACTGGGGATCAGGAACGGGCCGGACCGGACTGGTAACACACTTCAGTCTCTCATGCCGTGCGACAACAACTTCCCTCCCTCTACTCGCCAATGGCTCCCGTAATCCGATAGCCTTCTCTCCACATCTCCCTGTGGCAGCCTCCTGCTGCCCAGGCGCCCAAGCCATGTGCCCCCCCCAAAATTTTTTTTGGGTAGTACTCCCGGGCTTCCAGCCTTGCCTCCGTGCTGCCTCCTCATATCGCCTCCTCTCGGCTTTAGCTGCCTCCAGCTCTTCACGAGGGAGGCGATATTCTCCCGGTTGTGCCCAAGGACCCTTACCATCCAGTATCTCCTCCCATGTCCATGAATCCTTTATGGGTGGATATAAATCCTGTGTAGGTGGATCCTGTTGCCGCTTGACACGCTGCTTGGTCCTTTTTTGGTGGGTTTTTCTGTCACGATCGTCTAAAGGAGCGGACCAATGCGCAGCGTTGCGAGTGAACATGATGACTTTATTTTATTAAAGCAACCACGAAAAAACAACAAATGACGATAGTGAAGTCCTCTGTAACACTGACAGAAACATGGAACACTGGAACAAAAACCCACAAACAAACAGTGAAACACAACAGTTTAAATATGGCTCCCAATCAGAGATAACGAGCCGACAGCTGACACTCGTTACCTCCGATTGGGAGTCACACGACACCAATCAACGACCTAGAAATAGACACCCAGAACTCCCAACCTAGAAATAAACGTGACAGACATGCAAACATAAACAATCACCCAAAACCCAACAAAACAACATACACCCTGGCTCAAATACACAAGTCCTGGAGCCAGAGTGTGACACTCTCGCTGTTCTCTCTCTCTATTCTCTCTGCTCTCTCTCTCTGTTCTCTCTCTGTGTTCTCTCTGTCTGTTCTCTCTCTCTGTTCTCTCTCTGTGTTCTCTCTCTGTTCTCTCTCTCTGTTCTCTGTTCTCTCTCTCTGTTCTCTCTCTCTGTTCTCTCTCTCTGTTCTCTCTCTCTGTTCTCTCTCTCTGTTCTCTCTCTCTCTCTGTTCTCTCTCTGTGTTCTCTCTCTGTTCTCTTTCTCTGTTTTCTCTCTCTCTCTGTTCTCTCTGTTCTCTCTCTCTGTTCTCTGTTCTCTCTCTCTGTCCTCTCTCTCTGTTCTCTCTCTCTGTTCTCTGTTCTCTCTCTCTGTTCTCTCTCTCTGTTCTCTCTCTCTGTTCTCTCTCTCTGTTCTCTCTCTCGGTTCTCTCTCTGTGTTCTCTCTCTCTGTTCTCTCTCTGTGTTCTCTCTCTGTTCTCTGTTCTCTCTCTCTGTTCTCTCTCTCTGTTCTCTCTCTGTTCTCTCTCTCTCTGTTCTGTCTCTCTGTTCTCTCTCTCTCTGTTCTCTCTCTCTGTTCTCTCTCTCTGTGTTCTCCCTCTGTGTTCTCTCTGTTCTCTCTCTGTTCCCTCTGTTCTCTTTCTCTGTTTTCTCGCTCTGTGTTTGCTCTCTGTTCTCTCTGTTCTCGCTCTGTGTTCCCTCTGTGTTCTCTCTGTTCGCTCTCTCTGTGTTCTTTATGTTTTGGCCTTGATAGATTGCATTCTTCTGAACTTAGTGTGAAGGCAGATAATTTTGTAAATATATACGTTTGTTAAAAGCTGTGTGTGTGTGTAACTAGTTCCACAGCCTTTTTTGTTTAGTAAAATGCCAACATAATAATTTATATTTCTATGAACATACTGAGACAATTTGAGCAAACACATCATTTTAAGTTGAGTGAATTTTTGCCTACATTTCTTCTCATGTTGGAGTTTGTGCCAACTAAAAATGTTAAGTTCAGGTAACACTTTGACCGAAAAGTTGAGTAAACAAAAAAAAGGCTGTGGAACCAATTACTTAATAATATTAGATATTTTTTTACAGTGTATATACAGGTGTAGGATCTTAATTTGACCCGTTTTTCACAACAGGAAAATAATCCTGCAGTAACAGGAAATGTGATTTATTGTGTGGATTATAATTAATGGACATTCAAGTCTGACATTTTAAAGTGGAAATTACAAACTTTAGAAGCCTTTTTAAACCTTGAATACGCTACCAGTTTGTATTTCCTGCAGTGCCGGACATTTCCTGCAACAACAAGGCGAACAAATTAAGATCTTACATCTGTGTGGTGCACTACTTTTGATCAGAGAGAGCCCTATGGGCCCTGGTAGTGCACTATATAAGGAATAGGGTGCCATTGGGGCCTCAGCAGTCTATGATCCAGGCATGGTCTATTACTGCTTTGCTTGATGCA